>NC_088229.1:6076997-6083780 GCF_036934945.1 Oncorhynchus masou masou | reverse complement strand
TAAGGATGTATAAAACATCCAGTGTGATTTTAACAGATTTTTGTCAAATTAACAACTTATTGTCTTTTGTTGATTTTATATAACAATATTCCAACCTCGTTTAGCATGATCTATTAAATAATGGCATAATTATACTATTTGTATTGATTTGCATCACTGTCAATGACATACTTTTATTTTGAAGTCTAACCGCAAAGGCCACTATTGTGGCTAATCCTTATTGTGGCTAGCTTCACATAGATAGGTCCGACCACCATTAATCAAATAAGATCTCTCTTATAAATTAGGGTTATTTTAGGGGATGACACCTAGCTATATAGTTAGCTAGCTAACTATAGCTACTGAAACAGATTATGTCGTTTTGCTATGTTTTTGGGGAAGCACATTGTTTGCCTCCATGAGCTAGCTAGCTTTCTTTTATGACCAGCACTGTAGGTGCGCGAGACAACTTTGCCAGCATCATAGCATAGGTATCAATGAATCGTTGTGACATATGAAATACAAGTGATAGTGTAATCAATTTGTCAACTGCTCCCTTCACACAACAGTGCAAACTGGCCTTAACCAGAGTAGAAAGAGGAGTGGAAGGCCCCGGTGCACAACTGAGCAAGAGGACAAGTACATGAAGGGAGTAGTACACAGCGTTGTACGAGATCTTCAGTTTTTTGGCAATTTCTTGCATTGAATAGCCTTAATTTCTTAGAACAAGAATAGACTGACGTGTTTCAGAAGAAAATTCTTTGTTTCTAGCCATTTTGAGACTGTAATCGAATCCACAAATGCTGATGCTCCAGATACTTAAAACTTGTTCACGCTACACATTCCCCAAGGGCACCCCCCCCCCCCGCTCAACTCAAAAACATAGAACATATGCATGTCAAACCACCACAAAGACACAGACGATATACAGCCATTTTGTCGAACAAAAGATGCAATCACAAACGCAGGATTAAAAGAAAAATAATTCACTAACCTTTTGAAAATCTTCATCTGATTACAGTAATAGGACGTTACACAGTACATTTATGTTTTTTTCAATAATATGTAATTTATATGCATAAATCTCCGTTTACATTGACGCCATGTTCAGAAAATCCTCAAAAATGTCCGGAGAAATTATAGATAGCTCCGCCAGATAATGCCAGATAACAGCAATACACATCATGAACTTTGACTAAATATACATGTTCTACATATAGTTAGAAAGATACACTGCTTCTTAATGCAACCGCTTTGTCACATTTCTTTTTAACGTTACAGAAATCGTTCACTGGGCAATAATTTGAGGCGGCGCTCAGACGTAAGCAATATTTCTCCGCTATGTTGGAGTCAACAGAAATACAAAATTACAACATAAATATTCCCTTACCTTTGATGGTCTTCAATCAGAATGTAGTGGAAGGAGTCATACTTACCCAATACATCATTTTGTTTCAGTTTGTGTGTAGTTATAGTAGCATAGGCTACCCATGTCAGCTGAAATGCATCCAAAGTAACTTCTGGTCCCAACAGTTGCGCAACAAAACTTCAACATTACATATTATATGTCGACTAAACTGGTCAAACTAAGTGCAAAATCAAGCTTTAGGATGTTATTAACGTACAAAACAATTGGCGATTCAACCGGACAAAAGCAATTCTTCTCAGACCTTCTGGAACGGATGGATGACTGTGTACAATTCGTGCTCGAACGCGCATGTATTTTCTCGCGACACCCACTATTTTGCCTACCAAAGGGATTTGCGCAATTAAACACTCTACTGAATAAGGACATCTAGTGGAAGACATAGAAAGTGTTTCCAGATCCATCTGATTGGGAAGGGTGGGAGTGATGACGTCAAATTTGCCCCAACTTTCTGGATGCCAAAACTAGTTTGGGAGATTGCCTGCCCTGTGAGTTCTGCTATACTTACAGACATAATTCAAACGCTTTTAGAAGCTTTAGAGTGTTTTCAATCCAATAATAATTATTATATGCATATATTACCAATTTTGGACAGATTTTTTTCAGTTTACTATGGGCACGCAATTCATCCAAAGGGGGCAGTATTGTCCCGAGCCCATTAACTAGTCAAAAGAAGACCCGTTTTATTGCTTCTTTAATCAGCACATAACTAACATAATTGCAAAAGGGTTTTCTAATGATAAATTATTATTTTAAAACGATAAACTTGGATTAGCTAACACAACGTGCCATTGGAACACATGAGTGATTTTTGCTGATAATGGGCCTCTGTGCACTTATGTAGAAATCAAAAATCCATCAAAAATCTGCAGTTTCCAGCTACAATAGTCATTTACAACATTAACCATGTCTACAGTGTATTTCTGATCAATTTGATGTTATTTTAATACTATATATTACTATTATATATTATTACTATGTATTACTAATATATATTACTATTATATATTACTACTATATATTACTATTATATATTACTATTATATATTACTACTATATATTACTACTATATATTACTATTATATATTACTACAATATATTACTATTATATATTACTACTATATATTACTTACAGCATTTTTCTCTCTCTCCCTTTGTTTACATGTCTGTGTGTACATGTATGTGATTGTGTGTACATGTATGTGATTGTGTGTAAATGTATGTGATTGTGTGCACATGTATGTGATTGTGTGTACATGGATGTGTTTGTGTGTACATGTATGTGATTGTGTGTACATGTATGTGATTGTGTGTACATGTATGTGTTTGTGTGTACATGTATGTGATTGTGTGTACATGGATGTGTTTGTGTGTACATGTATGTGCTTGTGTGTACATGTATGTGATTGTGTGTACATGTATGTGTTTGTGTGTACATGTATGTGATTGTGTGTACATGGATGTGTTTGTGTGTACATGTATGTGCTTGTGTGTACATGTATGTGATTGTGTGTACATGTATGTGATTGTGTGTACATGTATGTGATTGTGTGTACATGTATGTGATTGTGTGTACATGTATGTGATTGTGTGTACATGTATGTGATTGTGTGTACATGTATGTGATTGTGTGTACATGTATGTGATTGTGTGTACATGTATGTGATTGTGTGCATGTATTCACGTGTGTGTCCATGAAGGAGAGGTCCGTGGCCAAAGGGGGGATGACATGCGTGTTCCCAGGCTGTTAACATCGCCGAGGAATATAAGACTATTAGACTGCCAAGAGCTGTCAAGCCATGATGGACATACTGGTAACTTAACCTAACGTCTGTCTGTCTGTCTGTCTGTCTGTCTGTCTGTCTGTCTGTCTGTCTGTCTGTCTGTCTGTCTGTCTGTCTGTCTGTCTGTCTGTATGTCTGTCTGTCTCTCTCTCTCTCTCTCTCTCTCTCTCTCTCCCTGTCTCTCTCTCTCTGTCTGTGTCTCTTTCTCTCTCTCTCTCTCTCTCCCTGTCTGTGTCTCTTTCTCTCTCTTCTCAATTCAATTTCAATTACATTTAAAGGCTGTATTGGCATGGGAAACATATGTTAACATTGCCAAAGCAAGTGAACTAGATAATAAACAAAAGTTAAATAAACAATAACAGTTACCGGTAAACACTCAGAAAAGGTCCTAGAGAATAAAAACATTATTAATGTCATATTAAGTGCAAATAGTTAAAGTACAAAAGGCAAAATAAATACACATAAATATGGGTTGTATTTACAATGGTGTTTGTTCTTCACTGGTGTGATGGCACACTGTGGTATTTTTGGGTTTGTTTTCGAATTCTTTGTGGATCTGTTTAATCTGAGAGAAATATGTGTCTCTAATATGGTCATAGATTTAGCAGGAGGTTAGGAAGTGCAGCTCAGTTTCCACCTCATTTTGTGGGCAGTGTGCTCCTAGCCTGTCTTCTCTTGAGAGCCATGTCTGCCTACGGTGGCCTTTCTAAATACCAAGGATATTCTCACTGAGTCTGTACATAGTCAAAGCTTTCCTTAAGTTTGGGTAAGTCACAGTGGTCAGGTATTCTGCCACTGTGTACTCTCTGTTTAGGGCCAAATAGCGTTCTAGTTTGCTTTGTTTTTTGACAATTAACTTTTTGATTTCTCATGATTTCTCATGATTTGGCATGCAGAGTCTCAATTTGGTGTTTGTCCCATTTTGTGAATTCTTGGTTGGTGAGCGGACCCCAGACCTCACAACCATAAAGGGCAATGGCTTCTTTAACTGATTCAAGTATTTTTAGCCAGATCCTAATCGGTATGTTGAATTGTATGTTCCTTTTGATGGCATAGAAAACCCTTCTTGCCTTGTCTCTCAGCTCATTCACTGCTTTGTGGATGTTACCTGTGGCGCTGATGTTTAGGCCGAGGTATGTATAGTTTTATGTGTGCTCTAGGGCAACGGTGTCTCGATGGATTTTTTTTTTTTGTTACTGAGATTTACTGTCAGGGCCCAGGTCTGACTGAATCTGTGCAGAAGATCTAGGTGCTGCTGTAGGCCCTTCTTGGTTGATGACAGAAGCACCAGATCATCAGCAAACAGTAGACGTTTGACGAGTAGGGTGAGGCCGGGTGCTGCAGACTGATCAAGTGCCCTCGCCAATCCGTTGATATAGATGTTGAAGCGGGTGGGGCTTAAGCTGCATCCCTGTCTCACCCCATGGCCCTGTTATTGGGGTCAAATTTGCCTCCACTTTTGTGGATTGGGGTGATCAGTCCTTGGTTCCATATGTAAATGTAAAATGTTCCTGTTTTAATTCATTTAATAGATTAGGTTAGGTCTGCTCTATACTAAATGAGCATACTCCCTGAGTCTCTTCCCTGTTTCACACCTGGTCATTTGGTGGATGGGACTAACAGCTCTCTGTAACCTAGAGGGCAACCAGTGGGTCCATATCTTCTATACCAGGTTTCTTGTAAGATGACAATGTCTGTATTTCTGATTTCTTTGGTGAAGTCCATGTTCCTGCTCTTTAGGTTGAAGGCAGATGACCTCAGGCCTTGGATATTCCAGGATGATATAGTGAAGGGTTTGTGTTCCATAAAGTGTGCAATGTTGTTGGTTGTGGTTTGGCCTCAGACTAGTAATTGTGAGCAGAACCTGCTGAGCATCTGGTACATGCCATTGGCTTGGGCTAGTGTAAGATTGGGGGTTGGGCCTGTTTGCCTGCTCACAGCCTGGGCATATGTGTGACTTCCATGTTGAGACCCTCTTTGCGGGAGTGGGTGGGCATGGGGTGAGCAGGAGGGTCATAGGACTGATCTGAGGGGGAGCCTAAATGGGGTGTGGGCATGGTTGACTGGGGGGGTGTTGATTGTTTGGGGTGTGGGCATGGTTGACTTGGTGGGGTGTTGATTGGTTGGGGTGTGGGCATGGGGGGTGTTGATTGGTTGAGGGTGGTTGACTTGGGGGGGTGTTGGGGGGTGTTGATTGGTTGGGGTGTGGGCATGGTTGACTTGGGGGGTGTTGATTGGTTGGGGTGTGGGCATGGTTCACCTGGGGGGGGGTGTTGATTGGTTGGGGTGTGGATGTAAGTCCTGTCGGTGTGGGTTTGAGGGTGTCTATTGATCTGTCGCTCCTGTGTGAGGTGCGTGGGCTGCGGTTGAGGGCGATGTTCTTTAGTGTCCGGGCGAAGGCCAAAGGGGCGAAGGTGGCCACTGCTGCTTGTAGAGGTGGACCTGGTCGTAAGTGGCGGGTCAGGTAGACATTTGGTTTTGGAGGCACAGTCATGGGAAATAACTTGTGTTTGCCCACTTGTATGTTAGCAGGGTGGAGATAACCACTTGTATGTTAGCAGGGTGGAGATAACCACTTGTATGGTAGCAGATAACCACTTGTATGGTGGAGATAACCACTTGTATGGTAGCAGGGTGGAGATAACCACTTGTATGGTAGCAGGGTGGAGATAACAGGTTAGCAGGGTGGAGATAACCACTTGTATGTTAGCAGGGTGGAGATAACCACTAACCACTTGTATGGTAAGAATAACCACTTGTATGTTAGCCCACTTTTGTTAGCAATCACTTGTAGAAGAAGCCTTTTCAATCACTCTCTTCAGTGCTGTGGCCACCCTTTCCTGCTGTGCCCTCAGGTCGTTGGGTGTATTATTATGTGGCTGGGTGATCCTAGTTGGTCCTCAGACAGAAGGTCAAGGTCGAGCTGGGTGTTTGGACACAGAGTTTAGTTTATTTTCTTGTATAAATTTCCCATCCCATAATGGAGTACAATCTGTGGCTTGTGTATGTCCTCAGTGGGTGTGGGAGGGTTGTCAGTGGGGGGGTTGTTCTCTCTCTCTCTCTCTCTCTCTCTGTCTCTCTCTGTCTCTCTCTCTCTGTCTCTCTCTCTCTCTCTCTCTCTCTCTCTCTCTCTGTCTCTCTCACTCTCTCTGTCTCTCTCTCTGTCTGTCTGTCTCTCTCTCTCTCTCTCTCTGTCTCTCTCTCTGTCTGTCTCTCTGTCTCTCTTTCTCTCTGTTTCTCTCTGTCTCTCTCTGTCTCTCTCTGTCTCTCTCTTCCTCTCTTTAAATCTCTCTCTTTCTATCTCCTCTCTCTCTTCTCTCTCTCTTGTCTCTCTCTCTCTTCTCTTTGGCTCTCTCTCCCTTTCTACTTTTCTCTACTTTTACATATTTTTGAAACTGAATGTTATAATTTCATCAACCAAACCTAACTTTAGGGAGAGAACAAATAGAGAGAGAGAGAGAGAGAGAGAGAGAGAGAGAGAGAGAGAGATGTACAACTGAGAAAAGAACAGAGAGAGAGAGGAATAGAGAAATGTACATCTGAGAAACGTACAGAGAGAGAGAAATATATAAATGTACAACTGAGAAAATAACA
>NC_088229.1:6051997-6069497 GCF_036934945.1 Oncorhynchus masou masou | reverse complement strand
TGGGCAGGAGACAACATGAATTTGGTGTCTGTGTAGTCTGTGTCAGTAATGCATTCTATTAAAAAACATTTAATCTCTTGGCATGTCTGTGTCTATTAGAGCGTATTAATGGGGTTGAGAGAGAGTGTGTGGGGTGTGTGTGTCTGTGTCTGTGTCTGTGTCTGTGGGTGTGTGTGCGTCTGTGTTTGTGGTGTGTGTGCATGTGTGTGTGTGTCTGTGTGTGTCTGTGTGTGTGTGTGTGTGTGTGTGTGTGTGTGTGTGTGTGTGTGTGTGTGTGTGTCTGTGTCTGTGTCTGTGTCTGTGTCTGTGTGTGTGTGTGTGTGTGTGTGTGTGTGTGTGTGTGTGTGTGTGTGTGTGTGTGTGTGTGTGTGTGTGTGTGTCTGTGTGTGTGTGTCTGTGTCTGTGTCTGTGTGTGTGCGTGTGTGTGTCTGTGTCTGTGTGTGTGTGTGTGTGTGTGTGTGTGTGTGTGTGTGTGTGTGTGTGTGTGTGTGTGTGTGTGTGTGTGTGTGTGTGTGTGTGTGTTAAAGGGTCTGCAGTGACCGTGCAGCGTTTACTGTGATATAGTGATACGTCCTCTGCAGAAGTCAGTACATGTGTACTTCCTTGACGCTTCGCTGAGCAGAGCAGAGCTGTTGTCAAGGAAGTTGTCAAGGAAGTTGTCAAGGAAGGGTGTTTGTGTTTTTAAATGGACCTCCTGCCCCCACCTACCGTCACCCAATCAGGTCAATACGGAGCTGTACGTAGCTCTCTGCATTGTTACAACATGTGTGAGGAGGATGACGATGCGGTATGGAGCACATTTTGGCCTCCGGATACTCCACAATTGCATCCGCAACCTTCATACGGAGCACATTTTGGCCTCCGGATACTCCACAATTGCATTCGCAACCTTCATACGGAGCACATTTTGGCCTCCACATTTTCAGATCAATGCATGAATTGGAGTTTTCGGAGACGATCAGGCCGTGTTTTATCGAGAGGTGTGGCTGCCGTAAACGTTAGAACAGAGGCACGTGTTCCAATCATTTCCTCAGACTGTTGGAGATTAGACACCCACCATAGGTGTTGCTGCGTTTGTATATAAAACAACTCCTCTGAGTTACCCTCGCAGAGTTGGTGTCACAACCAGGGTCACGGTGTGTGTGTGTGTGTGTGTGTGCGTGCGTGTGTGTGTGAAAGCGCATGTGCGTGTGTCTTCTACTTTTTTCAGAGTGTATTCTGTGCTGGTGATTTTGAGAGTGAGATTATGGATTAATACTCAAATGAACGTTTAACTGCTTTTAACCCCCCTACCCCCACCCCCACCCCCCTGGACTCCCAGACTCAAGGTACAGGACCTCTAGCTAGCTTTAGCTATAAATCCTTAGCCCTGCCATTCAGTCACAACCTTTAGCTACTAGCATAGCGTGCTATAAATCCTTAGCCCTGCCATTCAGTCACAACCTTTAGCTACTAGCATAGCGTGCTATAAATCCTTAGCACAGCCATTCAGTCACAACCTTTAGCTACTAGCATAGCGTGTTATAAATCCTTAGCACAGCCATTCAGTCAAACCTTTAGCTACTAGCATAGCGTGTTATAAATCCTTAGCACAGCCATTCAGTCACAACCTTTAGCTACTAGCATAGCATGCTATAAATCCTTAGCACAGCCATTCAGTCAAACCTTTAGCTACTAGCATAGCATGCTATAAATCCTTAGCCCAGCCATTCAGTCACAACCTTTAGCTACTAGCATAGCGTGCTATAAATCCTTAGCACAGCCATTCAGTCACAACCTTTAGCTACTAGCATAGCATGCTATAAATCCTTAGCCCAGCCATTCAGTCACAACTGTTAGCTACTAGCATGCTATAAATCCTTAGCCCAGCCATTCAGTCACAACCGTTAGCTACTAGCATAGCATGCTATAAATCCTTAGCCCAGCCATTCAGTCACAACTGTTAGCTACTAGCATGCTATAAATCCTTAGCCCAGCCATTCAGTCACAACCGTTAGCTACTAGCATAGCATGCTATAAATCCTTAGCCCAGCCATTCAGTCACAACTGTTAGCTACTATGGATGGTATAAATCCTTAGCCTAGCCATTCAGTCACAACCGTTAGCTACTAGCATAGCATGCTATAAATCCTTAGCCCAGCCATTCAGTCACAATGATCCTAGCTACTAGCATAGCATGCAAAACACTCGAGCCATTCAGGGGAAACATTTTAAATGTCTACTAGCATGCTATAAATCCTTAGCCCAGCCATTCAGTCACAACCGTTAAGAGACTACTAGCATAATAGCTGCTATAAATCCTTAGCCCAGCCATTCAGTCACAAAGTGGTAGGCATACTAGCATAGCATGCTATAAATCCCCATTAAATCCCAGCCATTCAGTCACAACTGTTGGCTAGTCTAGCATGCTATAAATGCTTAGCCCAGCCATTCAGTCACAACCGTTAGCTACCCATAGCATGGTATAAATCCTGGCCCAGCCATTCAGTCACAACCTTTAGCTAAATAGCATAGCATGCTATAAATTATTATTATATTAGGTTTCAGTCAACAAAATTTAGGAAAAAGCATATGGGGTGATTAAATCCTTAGCACAGCCATTCAGTCAAACCCTTGGAGCTACTTAGCATAGCATGCTATATTGCATCTGTGCTCTTAGCTAGCTACCCTCTCATAACCTATATTACTATGAAATGTGACTGGCTCAGGAATCTTGGACCTTTTCCATTTTGTTGTCACTCCTGTTGGCATGGGGGAGACTGCTCAAACATATTGAAAAGGTATTCTTGTCAATTGAGACTAAAATTGAGCATTTTGGCCATCAAGTGGCAGGTTCGCACTCTGGCGCAAACCTAACACAATCCATCACCTTCTAGAACACCATCGGCAGTGATTGGGAAACTGTTGAGAATTGAGAAGAATGATGGATGGTGTTAAATACATGGAAATTCTTGAGGTTTCCGGTTTCAGTCTCCCAGAGATTTGAGATCGGGACGGAGGTTCACCTTCCAGCAGGACAACCCTGATCCTAAGCATATCCAAACCAAAACACTAAGTGGTTCAACCCTAAACATTTTAAATGTCTTGGAATGGCCTAGTCAAAGCCCAGACCTCAATTCAATTGAGAATACCCTGACCCTAACCCTATAATACCCTAACCCTACCCTAGCCTAATAGCTGAAAAGGTGTCTCTACAAACCCTATTGACTTTAACCCTTCAAACCCTAGGCATGTTGTGTAAATCAAATGATACAAACCCCCATTAAATCAATTTAAATTCCAGGTAGGGTCCTGTGTGGCTCAGTCGGTAGAGCATGGTGCTTGCCGCCAACCCTACCGTGGGTTCTTTCCCACTGGGGCCACCCATATGCAAAAATAGTGGCCCCAACCCTTCTAACCCTTCCTGGACAAAACCCTATGCTAACCCTATGGGTTATATTATTATTATTATATTAGGTTGTAAGGCAACAAAATAGGAAAAATGCCAAATGGCGTGATTACTTTCACACTGTAGCTTCAATGGTAAACTAGCTTGGAGGAAGTATTTAGTGTTGTGTGGATTGCATCTGTGCTCTTACCCTATCTAACCCTCTCATAACCTATATTACATATGAAATGTGACTGGTCAGGATATCTTGGACTCTTTTCCATTTTGTTGTCACTCCTGTTGGCTGGGGGTTTGTGCCCTCTGATTGGCTCAAAGTCAAATTATTGGCCACTGACAAGCATTGCCATTCTACAAGTAGAAGTGGCAGGTTCGTCACTACTGGGTCGGCACGCAGCAGGAACCACTTACCTTCTAGCAAGAGAGAGAACGGTCTCCGACTGTGATAAGCATCTATCACCAGTCTACAGGCAGTGAGATTCTTTGTGTGTTTCACGCTTAACCCTAACCCTATCCTGACCCTAACAATATCCTGACCCTAACCCTATCTAACCCTATCCTGACCCTAACAATATCCTGACCCTAACCCTATCTAACCCTATCCTGACCCTAACCCTATCTAACCCTACCCTGACCCTAACCCTACCCTGACCCTACCCTGACCCTAACCCTATCTAACCCTATCCTGACCCTAACCCTATCTAACCCTATCCTGACCCTAACCCTATCTAACCCTATCCTGCCCCTAACCCTATCCTAACCCTATCCTGCCCCTATCCTGCCCCTATCCTGCCCCTATCCTGACCCTAACCCTATCCTAACCCTATCCTAACCCTATCCTAACCCTATCCTGCCCCTATCCTGCCCCTAACCCTATCCTAACCCTATCCTAACCCTATCCTGCCCCTATCCTGCCCCTATCCTGCCCCTAACCCTATCCTAACCCTATCCTAACCCTATCCTGCCCCTATCCTGCCCCTATCCTGCCCCTAACCCTATCCTAACCCTATCCTAACCCTATCCTGCCCCTATCCTGCCCCTATCCTGCCCCTAACCCTATCCTAACCCTATCCTAACCCTATCCTGCCCCTATCCTGCCCCTATCCTGCCCCTAACCCTATCCTAACCCTATCCTGACCCTAACCTAACCCTAACCCTATCCTAACCCTATCCTGACCCTAACCTAACCCTAACCCTATCCTATCCCTATCCTGACCCTAACCCTATCTAACCCTATCTAACACTAACCCTATCCTGACCCTAACCTAACCCTAACCTAACCCTAACCTCACACTATCCCGACCTGAACCTTAACCCTGACCCTAACCTAACCTAACCCTAACCTAACACTATCCTGCCCCTATCCTGCCCCTAACCCTATCCCGACCCGATCCCTAATCCTATCCTGACCCTGACCCTATCCTAACCCCAGTGTATGGGTTTCTCCCCACCAGAGACAGAAGCAGATACGTCCTGGCCTGTCAGCCATCGGCAGGGTTTGTAATCTCTGGATTCCTTGGTCATATTTTTCATTTGTTCTGGTGAAACGGGAACCTAGTTTCAGTTCCCTTTCTGTGTGCCAGCTAGCTGCTAGGCTAGATACTCATGTGCAAGGCTAGTCTCCCTTTAACATGGGCTGGGTTGCCAGATCCTAACTGAGTTTTCCCCTTTAACATGGGCTGGGTTGCCAGATCCTAACTGAGTCTTCTCCCTTTAACATGGGCTGGGTTGCCAGATCCTAACTGAGTTTTCCACTTTAACATGGGCTGGGTTGCCAGATCCTAACTGAGTTTTCCACTTTAACATGGGCTGGGTTGCCAGATCCTAACTGAGTTTTCCCCTTTAACATGGGCTGGGTTGCCAGATCCTAACTGAGTCTTCTCCCTTTAACATGGGCTGGGTTGCCAGATCCTAACTGAGTTTTCCCCTTTAACATGGGCTGGGTTGCCAGATCCTAACTGAGTTTTCCCCTTTAACATGGGCTGGGTTGCCAGATCCTAACTGAGTCTTCTCCCTTTAACATGGGCTGGGTTGCCAGATCCTAACTGAGTTTTCCCCTTTAACATGGGCTGGGTTGCCAGATCCTAACTGAGTTTTCCCCTTTAACATGGGCTGGGTTGCCAGATCCTAACTGAGTTTTCCCCTTTAACATGGGCTGGGTTGCCAGATCCTAACTGAGTCTTCTCCCTTTAACATGGGCTGGGTTGTCAGATCCTAACTGAGTTTTCCCCTTTAACATGGGCTAGGTTGCCAGACCTTAACTGAGTCTTCTCCCTTTAACATGGGCTGGGTTGCCAGACCTTAACTGAGTTTTCCCCTTTAACATGGGCTGGGTTGCCAGATCCTAACTGAGTTTTCCCCTTTAACATGGGCTAGGTTGCCAGACCTTAACTGAGTCTTCTCCCTTTAACATGGGCTGGGTTGCCAGATCCTAACTGAGTTTTCCCCTTTAACATGGGCTGGGTTGCCAGATCCTAACTGAGTTTTCCCCTTTAACATGGGCTGGGTTGCCAGATCCTAACTGAGTTTTCCCCTTTAACATGGGCTGGGTTGCCAGATCCTAACTGAGTTTTCCCCTTTAACATAGGCTGGGTTACCAGACCCTGACCTAGTAATGCCCCTTTAACATGGGCTGGGTTGTCAGATCTTAACTGAGTCTTCCCCTTTAGCATTGGCTGGGTTACCAGATCCTAACTGAGTCTTCCCCTTTAACATGGGCTAGGTTGCCAGACCTTAACTGAGTCTTCTCCCTTTAACATGGGCTGGGTTGCAAGATTCTGACCCTAGTATTCCTTATTTAACATGGGCTGGGTTTCCATATTCTGACCCTAGTATTCCCCTTTTAACACGGGCTGGGTTGCCAGATTCTGAACCTAGTATTCCTTATTTAACATGGGCTGGGTTGCCAAATTCTGACCCTAGTATTTCCCACTGTTACATGGGCTGGGTTGCCAGATTCTGGCCCTAATATTCCCCATTTAACATGGGCTGGGTTGCCAGATTCTGACCCTAGTATTTCCAACTGTTACATGGGCTGGGTTGCCAGATTCTGACCCTAATATTCCCCATTTAGCATGGGCTGGGTTGCCAGATTCTGACCCTAATATTCCCCATTTAACATGGGCTGGGTTGCCAGATTCTGACCCTAGTATTTCCCCCATTAACAACATTAATGGTGATGATAATGAGATTAAAGCAGATCAGCTGTGTCTCTGTTTACATTCTGAATGACTTAGGAGACATGATACACACACACAGAGTGGCTTAGGAGACATGATACACACACAGAGCTGCTTAGGAGACATGATACACACACAGAGTGGCTTAAGAGACGTGATACACACGCAGAGCGCCTAAGGAGACGTGATACACACACAGAGTGGCTTAGGATACACGATACACACACAGAGCGGCTTAGGAGACGTGTGGCGGCTTGGCCCTTTAAACCTCACACAACTGGGCTACTGGGAGGAAACACACACACACACAGACACACACAAACACACACACTCTCTCTCTCTTTTGAGAGTGACCCGCACAAAGAAGTCCAACTTTAAAACAAGATGTCCATTGTAGATGTAAAGTTAGCTAACAGGTTTTTCACTACGGTGTAGGGTTAGGGTGTTGGCAGTAACTCTCACCACACACACACACACATACACAACACACACACACACACACACACACACACACACACACACACACACAACATACAAACACACACGCACACACACACAACACACACACGCACACTGGCCAGAGATAAGAAGCACGTGGTGTGAAAGAGGAAGTAGGGAGAACAGCTACTGCTCTCCCCTCTGTCTCTCTCTCCCCTCTGTCTCTCCCTCTATCTCTTTCCCTCTCTCTGTCTCTCTCTGTCTCTCTCTCTCCCCTCTGTCTCTCTCTCTCCCTCCATCTCTCTCCCTCTCTCTGTCTCTCTCTCTCTCCCCTCTGTCTCTCTCTCTCCCTCTATCTCTTTCCCTCTCTCTGTCTCTCTCTCTCCCCTCTGTCTCTCTCTCCCTCTCTCTTTCCCTCTCTCTGTCTCTCCCTCTCTCCCCTCTGTCTCTCCCTCCCTCGCTCTATCTCTTTCCCTCTCTCTGTCTCTCTCTCTCCCCTACTTCTCTCTCTATCCCTCTATCTCTTTCCCTCTCCCTCTCTGTCTCTCTCTCCCCCCTCTGTATTTCTCTCTCCCTCTCCATCTATCTCTTTCCCTCTCTCTGTCTCTCTCTCTCCTCTGTCTCTCTCTCTCCCCTCTGTCTCTCTCTCGCTGTCTCTCTCTCTCTCTCTCTCTCTATCTGTCTCTTCATCTCTCTCTCTGTCTCTCTCTGTCTCTCTCCCTCTCTGTCTCTGTCTCTCTCTCTCCCTCTATCTCTTTCCCTCTCTCTGTCTCTCTCTCCCCTCTGTCTCTCTCTCTCGCTGTCTCTCTGTCTCTCTCTGTCTCTCTCTCTCTCTGTCTCTTCGTCTCTCTCAAAATTCAATTCAATTCAATTCAAGGGCTTCATTGGCATGGGAAACATGTGTTAACATTGACAAAGCAAGTGAGGTAGATAATATATCAAGTGAATATATAAAGTGAAATAAACAATAAAAATGAACAGTAAACATTACACATACAGAAGTTTCAAAACAATAAAGACAATCCAAATGTCATATTATATATATACAGTGTTTTAACAATGTACAAATGATAAAGCACACAAGATAAAATAAATAAGCATAAATATGGGTTGTATTTACAATGGTGTGTGTTCTTCACTGGTTGCCCTTTTCTCATGGCAACAGGTCACATATCTTGCTGCTGTGATGGCACATTGTGGAATTTCACCCAGTAGATATGGGAGTTTTTCAAAATTGGATTTGTTTTCGAATTCTTTGTGGATCTGTGTAATCTGAGGGAAATATGTCTCTCTAATATGGTCATACATTGGGCAGGAGGTTAGGAAGTGCAGCTCAGTTTCCACCTCATTTTGTGGGCAGTGAGCACATAGCCTGTCTTCTCTTGAGAGCCATGTCTGCCTACGGCGGCCTTTCTCAATAGCAAAGCTAGGTCACTGAGTCTGTACATAGTCAAAGCTTTCCTTAATTTTGGGTCAGTCACAGTGGTCAGGTATTCTGCCGCTGTGTACTCTCTGTTTAGGGCCAAATAGCATTCTAGTTTGCTCTGTTTTTTTGTTAAATCTTTCCAATGTGTCAAGTAATTATCTTTTTGTTTTCTCATGATTTGGTTGGGTCTAATTGTACTGCTGTCCTGGGGCTCTGTAGGGTATGTTTGTGTTTGTGAACAGAGCCCCAGGACCAGCTTGCTTATGGGACACTTCTCCAGGTTCTCTCTCCCGCTCTCTCGCTGTCTCTCTCTCTCTCTTGCTGTCTCTCTGTTTCTCTGTTTCTCTCTCTCTGTCTCACCCTCTCTTTCTATCCCTCTCCCCCAGTCCAAAGTGGGGGTGGGGTTTATCAGCTTCTCAGGCTACTTCTCTCTGGCTGGCACACACACACACACACACACACACACACACACACACACACACACACACACACACACACACACACACACACACACACACACACACACACACACACACAGACATACACACGCACACACACACACACAAACAGAACCTGCGGAACCTCCAGAGTGAGTGAATCATAGTCGCTTTTCTAGCTGCCATTAGCATAGTAGAACCCGGAACAGGGTCTCTGGTCAGAATGCATAGTAGAACCCGGAACAGAGTCTCTGGTCAGAATGCATAGTAGAACCCGGAACAGGGTCTCTGGTCAGAATGCATAGTAGAACCCGGAACAGAGTCTCTGGTCAGAATGCATAGTAGAACCCGGAACAGAGTCTCTGGTCAGAATGCATAGTAGAACCCGGAACAGAGTCTCTGGTCAGAATGCATAGTAGAACCCGGAACAGAGTCTCTGGTCAGAATGCATAGTAGAACCCGTCTCTGGTCAGAATGCATAGTAGAACCCGGAACAGAGTCTCTGGTCAGAATGCATAGTAGAACCCGGAACAGGGTCTCTGGTCAGAATGCATAGTAGAACCCGGAACAGGGTCTCTGGTCAGAATGCATAGTAGAACCCGGAACAGAGTCTCTGGTCAGAATGAATAGTAGAACCCGGAACAGAGTCTCTGGTCAGAATGCATAGTAGAACCATGAATAGTAGAACCGGCACAGGGCCCATAGGTCTCTGGTCAGAAGTTGTGCAGGGAATACAGTGTTATTTGGAAAGGGCACAATCTATGGCCTGGCTGGGTTTATTAAAGTCTGATTCTTCATCATTCTCCTGGATGGAGTCTTAGCTGTTGGGGAGGGGGGTTCTTCACTGTGTCTTCACTGTTACTACACCGTCTATCTGATTCTTCATCATTCCTCTCTCTATGGTCAGGGATATTAACTTGCCTCTCTCTTGACTTCTCTCTTTCTCTCCCTCTCCCTTCTTTCTCTCCCTCTACCCTTTCTCACTCCCTCTCTCCCTCCCACCTCTCTCGCTCCACAATGCTATACTGAGGTGGAGGCTGTAGTGGTGGTGGCTGTAGTGGTGGCTGTAGTGGTGGTGGCTGTAGTGGTGGATGTAGTGGTGGCTGTAGTGGTGGTGGCTGTAGTGGTGGATGTTGTGGTGGATGTAGTGGTGGTGGCTGTAGTGGTGGTGGTGGCTGTAGTGGTGGTGGCTGTAGTGGTGGATGCAGAGGTGGCTGTATTGGTGGTGGATGTAGTGGTGGTGACTGTATTGGTGGTGGATGTAGTGGTGGTGGCTGTAGTGGTGAATGTAGTGGTGGCTGTAGTGGTGGTGGCTGTAGTGGTGGTGGATGTAGTGGTGGTGGATGTAGTGGTGGTGGCTTTAGTGGTGGCTGTAATGGTGGTGGCTGTAGTGGTGGTGGATGTAGTGGTGGTGGCTGTAGTGGTGGAGGCTGTAGTGGTGGATGTAGTGGTGGCTGTAGTAGTGGTGGCTGTAGTGGTGCTGGCTGTAGTTGCGAATGTAGTGGTGGCTGTAGTGGTGGATGTAGTTGTGGATGTAGTGGTGGAGGCTGTAGTGGTGGTGGCTGTAGTGGTGGTGGCTGTAGTTGTGGATGTAGTGGTGGCTGTACTGGTGGATGTAGTGGTGGATGTTGTGGTGGTGGCTGTAGTGGTTGAGGCTGTAGTGGTGGATGTAGTGGTGGCTGTAGTGGTGGAGGCTGTAGTGGTGGATGTAGTGGTGGTGGCTATAGTGGTGGATGTAGTGGTGGATGTAGTGGTGGAGGCTGTAGTGGTGGATGTAGTGGTGGCTGTAGTGGTGGTGGCTGTCGTGGTGGATGTAGTGGTGGATGTAGTGGTGGTGGCTGTAGTGGTGGAGGCTGTAGTGGTGGTGGCTGTAGTGGTTGCTGTAGTGGTGGTGGCTGTAGTGGTGGATGTAGTGGTGGTGGCTGTAGTGGTGGATGTAGTGGTGGCTGTAGTGGTGGTGGCTGTAGTGGTGGATATAGTGGTGGTGGCTGTAGTGGTGGTGGCTGTAGTGGTGGATGTAGTGGTGGCTGTAGTGGTGGTGGCTATTGTGGTGGATGTAGTGGTGGTGGCTGAAGTGGTGGATGTAGTGGTGGATATAGTGGTGGTGGCTGTAGTGGTGGATGCTGTAGTGGTGGATGTAGTGGTGGAGGCTGTAGTGGTGGAGGCTGTAGTGGTGGTGGCTGTAGTGGTGGATGTAGTGGTGGTGGCTGTAGTGGTGGATGTAGTGGTGGATATAGTGGTGGTGGCTGTAGTGGTGAATGTAGTGGTGGTGGCTGTAGTGGTGGTGGCTGTAGTGGTGGTGGCTGTAGTGGTGAATGTAGTGGTGGTGGCTGTAGTGGTGGTGGCTGTAGTTGTGGATGTAGTGGTGGCTGTAGTGGAGGCTGTAGTGGTGGAGGCTGTAGTGGTGGAGGCTGTAGTGGTGGTGGCTGTAGTGGTGGTGGCTGTAGTGGTGAATGTAGTGGTGGTGGCTGTAGTGGTGGTGGCTGTAGTTGTGAATGTAGTGGTGGTGGCTGTAGTGGTGGTGGCTGTAGTGGTGAATGTAGTGGTGGTGGCTGTAGTGGTGGTGGCTGTAGTTGTGGATGTAGTGGTGGATGTCGTGGTGGTGGCTGTAGTGGTGGTGGCTGTAGTGGTGGATGTAGTGGTGGTGGATGTAGTGGTGGTGGCTGTAGTTGTGGATGTAGTGGTGGATGTAGTGGTGGTGGCTGTAGTGGTGGTGGCTGTAGTGGATGTAGTGGTGGCTGTAGTGGAGGCTGTAGTGGTGGAGGCTGTAGTGGTGGAGGCTGTAGTGGTGGTGGCTGTAGTGGTGGATGTAGTGGTGGTGGCTGTAGTGGTGGATGTAGTGGTGGATATAGTGGTGGTGGCTGTAGTGGTGGATGTAGTGGTGGCTGTAGTGGTGGTGGCTGTAGTGGTGAATGTAGTGGTGGTGGCTGTAGTGGTGGTGGCTGTAGTTGTGAATGTAGTGGTGGTGGCTGTAGTGGTGGTGGCTGTAGTGGTGAATGTAGTGGTGGTGGCTGTAGTGGTGGTGGCTGTAGTTGTGGATGTAGTGGTGGCTGTCGTGGTGGTGGCTGTAGTGGTGGATGTAGTGGTGGTGGATGTAGTGGTGGTGGCTGTAGTTGTGGATGTAGTGGTGGATGTAGTGGTGGTGGCTGTAGTGGTGGTGGCTGTAGTTGTGGATGTAGTGGTGGCTGTAGTGGAGGCTGTAGTGGTGGAGGCTGTAGTGGTGGAGGCTGTAGTGGTGGATGTAGTGGTGGAGGCTGTAGTGGTGGCTGTAGTGGTGGAGGCTGTAGTGGTGGATGTAGTGGTGGTGGCTGTAGTTGTGGATGTAGTGGTGGTGGATGTAGTGGTGGAGGCTGTAGTGGTGGAGGCTGTAGTGGTGGTGGGTGTAGTGGTGGATGTAGTGGTGGATATAGTGGTGGTGGCTGTAGTGGTGGATGTAGTGGTGGCTGTAGTGGTGGTAGCTGTAGTGGTGAATGTAGTGGTGGTGGCTGTAGTGGTGGTGGCTGTAGTTGTGAATGTAGTGGTGGTGGCTGTAGTGGTGGTGGCTGTAGTGGTGAATGTAGTGGTGGTGGCTGTAGTGGTGGTGGCTGTAGTTGTGGATGTAGTGGTGGCTGTCGTGGTGGTGGCTTTAGTGGTGGTGGCTGTAGTGGTGGATGTAGTGGTGGTGGATGTAGTGGTGGTGGCTGTAGTTGTGGATGTAGTGGTGGATGTAGTGGTGGTGGCTGTAGTGGTGGTGGCTGTAGTTGTGGATGTAGTGGTGGTGGCTGTTGTGGTGGATGTAGTGGTGGTGGCTGAGTGGTGGATGTAGTGGTGGATATAGTGGTGGTGGCTGTAGTGGTGGATGCTGTAGTGGTGGATGTAGTGGTGGAGGCTGTAGTGGTGGAGGCTGTAGTGGTGGTGGCTGTAGTGGTGGATGTAGTGGTGGTGGCTGTAGTGGTGGATGTAGTGGTGGATATAGTGGTGGTGGCTGTAGTGGTGGATGTAGTGGTGGCTGTAGTGGTGGTGGCTGTAGTGGTGAATGTAGTGGTGGTGGCTGTAGTGGTGGTGGCTGTAGTTGTGAATGTAGTGGTGGTGGCTGTAGTGGTGGTGGCTGTAGTGGTGAATGTAGTGGTGGTGGCTGTAGTGGTGGTGGCTGTAGTTGTGGATGTAGTGGTGGCTGTCGTGGTGGTGGCTGTAGTGGTGGTGGCTGTAGTGGTGGATGTAGTGGTGGTGGATGTAGTGGTGGTGGCTGTAGTTGTGGATGTAGTGGTGGCTGTAGTGGAGGCTGTAGTGGTGGAGGCTGTAGTGGTGGAGGCTGTAGTGGTGGATGTAGTGGTGGAGGCTGTAGTGGTGGCTGTAGTGGTGGAGGCTGTAGTGGTGGATGTAGTGGTGGTGGCTGTAGTTGTGGATGTAGTGGTGGTGGCTGTAGTTGTGGATGTAGTGGTGGATGTAGTGGTGGATGTAGTGGTGGTGGATGTAGTGGTGGATGTAGTGGTGGTTGCAGTAGTGGTGGTGGCTGTAGTGGTGGTGGATGTAGTTGTGGATGTAGTGGTGGTGGCTGTAGTGGTGGTGGATGTAGTGGTGGATGTAGTGGTGGTGGCTGTTGTGGTGGTGGTGTGGTGGATGTGGATGTTGTGGATGTAGTGGTGGTGGCTGTAGTGGTGGAGGCTGTAGTGGTGGTGGATGTTGTGGATGGTGGCTGTAGTGGTGGTGGCTGTAGTGGTGGATGTATTGGTGGCTGTTGTGATGGCTAGCTGAACGTGGCTACAAATTGCACCCTATTCCTTATATAGTGCATTGCTTTTGTCCAGAGCCCTTTCTATTGAATAGGGTGCCATTGGCGACGCATCCTGTGGGGGCAAGGAGAGGTCATAACAGGGAGGATTAGTTTGGAATATTGGAGAGATTAAAAAGGCACCCTTTTTAAGCCCCCTGTCCCCCTGAACAGCTGTTCAACTACATTCAGAGAGAGGGAGGAGACATAGAGAGAGAGCGGGGGTGGGGGAGAGAGAGAGAGAGACAGAGAGAGAGAGAGGGGAGAGAGGGGAGAGAGAGAGAGGGGGAGAGGTTGGAGAGAGAGAGAGAGGGGGGGGAGAGGGGAGAGAGAGAGAGGGAGGTGGGAGAGAGAGAGTGAGAGAGAGAGAGAGAGAGAGAGAGAGAGAGAGAGAGAGAGAGAGAAGGCAATAGATATTAAAAAGGGTCAATCAAACGGAGAGGGAAAATGATAACAGCTGCCCTATTGTCATTCTGCCCTATTGTCATGCTGCCCTATTGTCATGCTGCCCTATTGTCATGCTGCCCTATTGTCATGCTGCCCTATCGTCATGCTGCCCTATCGTCATTCTGCCCTATTGTCATTCTGCCCTATTGTCATGCTGCCCTATTGTCATGCTGCCCTATTGTCATGCTGCCCTATTGTCAATTGTCATGCTGCCCTATAATTGTCATGCTGCCCTATTGTCATGCCCTATTGTCATGCTGCCCTATTGTCATGCTGCCCATCATCATGCTGCCCAATCGTCATGCTGCCCTATCGTCATGCTGCTCTATCGTCAGCCCATCATCATGCCCAAACTCTTATCCATACTCTCTGTTTAAGAAATGCTTTTAAGGAAGCTCCATTTTGACACATCCGTCCAAAACATGACCTTTGCCCGAGAGGAACTTAAAGAGTGCATGACCCACACTTCTTGTTTACAGCAAACTCAGCCAACACAGTCACACACCTTTGTTTGTAAAGCAGTGCTCCTCTGTGCTGATGAAGAACCAGGGGAATCCTTGCCACACGCCCGTGCCCCCGGCCTCTCTCTCACACAAACATGTACAAACACAAATACACTCAGGCACTAGCACTAGGCTGAGACGTGCTGTTGGTTTAGTTCACACGGCCTGCACTGAAGGACTCTGTTCTGGTATGTTATTCTGTTCTTCACTCATGTGTCTCAATATGGCTATCCACTTCTCTCCTCTCCTCTCCCTCTCCTCTCCTCTCCTCTCCTCTACTCTCTACTCCTCTCCTCTCCTCTTCTCTCTTCTCTTCTCTCCTCCTTTTCTCTCCTCCGCTCTCCTCTTCTATCCTCTCCTCTTCTCTCCTCTCCTCTCCTCTTCACTCCTCTTCTTTACTTTCTACTTCTCTCCTCTCCTTCTCTTCTCTTCTCTCCTCTTCTCTCCTCTCCTATTCTCTCCTCTCCTCTTCTCTTCTCTCCTCTCCTCTCCTCTCCTATTCTCTCCTCTTCTCTACTTCTATCCTCACCTCTTCTCTCCTCTCCTCTTCTCTCCTCTCCATTCCTCTCCTCCCCTCCCCTCTCCTCTCCTCTCCTCTCCTCTCCTCTCCTCTCCTCTCCTCTCCTCTCCTCTCCTCTCCTCTTCTCTTCTCTTCTCTCCTATTCACTCCTCTTCTTTTATTTCTACTTCTCTCCTCTCCTCACCTCACCTCTCATCTATTCTTCTCTCCTCTTCTCTCCTCTTATCTCCTCTCCTCTCCTCTTCTCTTCTCTCCTCTTCACTCCTCTTCTTTACATTCTACTTCTCTCCTCTCCTCTCCTCACCTCTTCGCTTCTCTTCTCTCTCTCCTCTCATATTCTCTCCTCTTCTCTCCTCTTCTCTCCTCTCCTCTCCTCTTCTCTCGTCTTCTCTCCTCTTCTCTCCTCTCCTATTCTCTCCTCCTCTCCTCTTCTCTCCTCTCCTTTCCTCTCCTTTCTCCTCTCTCTCCTTTCTCTACTTTCTCTTCTCTCTCCTCTTCTCCTCTCCTCTCTTTCCTCTCCTCTTCTCTTCTCTCCTCTCCCTCCTCCCTCTCCCTCTCCTCTCCTCTCCTCTCCTCTCCTCTCCTCTCCTCTCCTCTCCTCTTCTCTACTTCTCACCTCACCACTCCTCTCCTCTCCTCTCTCTTCTCTTCTCTTCTCTTCTCCTCTCCTCTTCTCTCCTCTTATCTCCTCTCCTATTCTCTCCTCTTCTCTACTTTTATCCTCTCTCCTTTCCTCTTCTCTCCTCTTCTCTTCTCTTCTCTCCTCTCCTCTCTACTCCTCTCCTCTCCTCTTCTCTTCTCTCCTCCTTTTCTCTCCTCCGCTCTCCTCTTCTATCCTCTCCTCTTCTCTCCTCTCCTCTCCTCTTCACTCCTCTTCTTTACTTTCTACTTCTCTCCTCTCCTTTTCTCTCCTCTTCTCTCCTCTCCTATTCTCTCCTCTCCTCTCCTCTTCTCTCCTCTCCTCTCCTCTCCTATTCTCTCCTCTTCTCTACTTCTATCCTCACCTCTTCTCTCCTCTCCTCTTCTCTCCTCTCCATTCCTCTCCTCCCCTCCCCTCTCCTCTCCTCTCCTCTCCTCTCCTCTCCTCTCCTCTCCTCTCCTCTTCTCTTCTCTCCTATTCACTCCTCTTCTTTTATTTCTACTTCTCTCCTCTCCTCTCCTCACCTCACCTCTCATCTCTTCTTCTCTCCTCTTCTCTCCTCTTATCTCCTCTCCTCTCCTCTTCTCTTCTCTCCTCTTCACTCCTCTTCTTTACATTCTACTTCTCTCCTCTCCTCTCCTCACCTCTTCGCTTCTCTTCTCTTCTCTCCTCTCATATTCTCTCCTCTTCTCTCCTCTTCTCTCCTCTCCTCTCCTCTTCTCTCCTCTTCTCTCCTCTTCTCTCCTCTTATCTCCTCTCCTCTCCTCTTCTCTTCTCTCCTCTTCACTCCTCTTCTTTACATTCTACTTCTCTCCTCTCCTCTCCTCTCCTCTTCTCTTCTCTACTCTTCTCTCCTCTCCTATTCTCTCCTCTTCTCTCCTCTTCTCTCCTCTCCTCTCCTATTCTCTCCTCTTCTCTCCTCTTCTCTCCTCTCCTCTCCTCTCCTCTCCTCTCCTCTCCTCTCCTCTCCTCTTCTCTCCTCTTCTCTACTTTCTACTTCTCTCCTTTCCTCTTCTCTCCTCTCCTCTCCTTTCCTCTCCTCTTCTCTTCTCTTCTCTCCTCTCCTCTCCTCCTCCCTCTCCTCTCCTCTCCTCTCCTCTCCTCTCCTCTCCTCTCCTCTCCTCTCCTCTCCTCTCCTCTCCTCTCCTCTCCTCTTCTCTACTTCTCACCTCACCACTCCTCTCCTCTCCTCTCTATCTTCTCTTCTCTTCTCCTCTCCTCTTCTCTCCTCTTATCTCCTCTCCTATTCTCTCCTCTTCTCTACTTTTATCCTCTCTCCTTTCTTCTTCTCTCCTCTTCTCTTCTCTTCTCTTCTCTTCTCTTCTCTTCTCTTCTCTTCTCTCCTCTCCTCTCCTCTCCTCTCCTCTCCTCTTCTCTACTTCTCACCTCACCACTCCTCTCCTCTCTCTCTCTCTTCTCTTCTCTTCTCTTCTCTTCTCTTCTCCTCTTCTCTCCTCTTATCTCCTCTCCTATTCTCTCCTCTTCTCTACTTCTCTCCTCCTCTCCTCTCCTCTCCTCTCCTCTCCACTCCTATTCTCTTCTCTCATATTCTCTCCCCTCCTCTGCTCTGCTCTCAGTTCAGGTCATTAGTCAACCAAATATATTTGTGTTAGGTCTTTCTCTTCTGTCTCCCCCCCTTTCTCTCCACCCTCTCTCTCTTTCTAACTCTCTCTAACTCTCTCTCAATTCAATTTCATTTTAAATTTAAGGGCTTTATTGCTATGGGGAATGTATGTTATGTTACATTGCCAAAGAAAGTGAAGTAAATAGTAAAC
>NC_088229.1:5991997-6044497 GCF_036934945.1 Oncorhynchus masou masou | reverse complement strand
CCCCCCTCTCTCAAGTTGTAGAGGGTATGACCCTGTCCCCCCTCTCTCAAGTTGTAGAGGGTACGACCCTGTCCCCCCTCTCTCAAGTTGTAGAGGGTACGACCCTTTCCCCCCTCTCTCAAGTTGTAGAGGGTACGACCCCCCCCACTCTCAAGTCCCCCCCTCTCTCAAGTTGTAGAGGGTACGACCCTGTCCCCCCCTGTCCCCCCTCTCTCAAATTGTAGAGGGTATGACCCTGTCCCCTCCCTCTCTCAAGTAGTAGGTGAGATGACCCTATCCCCCCCTCTCTCAAGTAGTAGGTGGTACGACCCTGTCCCCCCCCTCTCAAGTAGTAGGTGGTACGACCCTGTCCCCCTCTCTCAAGTAGTAGAGGGTAGTAGTAGGTGGTACGACCCTGTCCCCCCTCTCTCAAGTAGTAGGTGGTACGACCCTGTCCCCCCTCTCTCAAGTAGTAGGTGGTACGACCCTGTCCCCCCTCTCTCAAGGTGGGTGGTACGACCCTGTCCCCCCTCTCAAGTAGTAGAGGGTACGACCCTGTCCCACCTCTCTCAAGTAGTAGAGGGTACGAGCCTGTCCCCCCTCTCTCAAGTAGTAGGTGGTACGACCCTGTCCCCCCCTCTCTCAAGTAGTAGGTGGTACGACCCTGTCCCCCCCTCTCTCAAGTTGTAGGTGGTACGACCCTGTCCCCCCCTCTCTCAAGTTGTAGAGGGTACGACCCTGTCCCCCTCTCTCAAGTTGTAGAGGGTACGACCCTGTCCCCCCTCTCTCAAGTTTAGAGGGTACGACCCTGTCCCCCCTCTCTCAAGTAGTAGATGGGACGACCCTGTCCCCCCTCTCTCAAGTAGTAGGTGGTACGACCCTTTCCCCCCCCCCTCTCTCAAGTAGTAGGTGGTACGACCCTGCCCCCTCTCTCAAGTAGTAGGTGGGACGACCCTGTCCCCCCCTCTCTCAAGTAGTAGGTGGTCCCCCCCTCTTCACGACCCTGTCCCCCCTCTCTCAAGTTGTAGAGGGTATGACCCTGTGCCCCCCCTCTCTCAAGTTGTAGAGGGTACGACCCTGCCCCCCTCTCTCAAGTTGTAGAGGATACGACCCCTGTCCCCCCCTCTCAAGTAGTAGGTGGGACGACCCTGTCCCCCCTCTCTCAAGTAGTAGGTGGTACGACCCTGTCCCCCGGTCTCTCAAGTTGTAGAGGGTTCGACCCTGTCCCCCCCTCTCTCAAGTAGTAGGTGGTACGACCCTGTCCCCCCTCTCTCAAGTAGTAGGTGGGACGACCCTGTCCCCCCCTCTCTCAAGTAGTAGGTGGTACGACCCTGTCCCCCCTCTCTCAAGTAGTAGGTGGTATGACCCTGTCCCCCCTCTCTCAAGTAGTAGGTGGTATGACCCTGTCCCCCCTCTCAAGTAGTAGGGGGTACGACCCTGTCCCCCCTCTCTCAAGTAGTAGGTGGTACGACCCTGTCCCCCCCTCTCTCAAGTTGTAGAGGGTACGACCCTGTCCCCCCCTCTCTCAAGTTGTAGAGGGTACGACCCTGTCCCCCCTCTCAAGTAGAGAGTCCCAACACCCAGAACCAAGAATATATGTTTGTGGGTGTGTGTGTGTGTCTCTCTGGGTGTGTGTGTGTGTGTGTGTGTCTGTGTGTGTGTGTGTGTGTGTGTGTGTGTGTGTGTGTGTGTGTGTGTGTGTGTGTGTGTGTGTGTTTGTGCGTGCGTGCGTGCGTGTGAGTGTGTGTGTGTGTCTGTGTGTGTGTGTGTGTGTGTGTGTGTGTGTGTGTGTGTGTGTGCGTGCGTGCGTGCGTCCCCCTCTCTCAAGTGTAGTGTGTGTGTGTGTGTGTGCGTGTGTGTGTGTGTCTGTGTGTGTCTGTGTGTGTGTGTGTGTGTGTGTGTGTGTGTGTGTGTGTGTGTGCGTGCGTGCGTGTAGTAGGGGGTAAGACGTGTGAGTGTGTGTGTGTGTGTGTGCGTGTGTGTGTGTGTCTGTGTGTGTCTGTGTGTGTGTGTGTGTGTGCGTGCGTGCGTGCGTGTGAGTGTGTGTGTGTGTGTGTGAGTGTGTGTGTGTGTCTGTGTGTGTCTGTGTGTGTGTGTGTGTGTGTGTGCATGCGTGTTAGGCTTTGTCGATATACCGTTGATATCATATCCCGGGGTATTTTCAAAATAACGACAGTATGATTTTCAAAACCTTAAAAAAATATATTTTGGTGGCTGTAATTCCACGAACTGGTTAAGTGGAACGACAAGACATCCCAACCAGCTATGCATTTTGTTTGCCAACTAAGTGGCTAGACGACATGCTTCGTGGGAACAGCAGTATCACTCAGTTCCTTCCTGGATCAACGTTCTTGCTGCCTGAATAGTTTTGTGCATAAAAATATATATTTTTGAAATCGCACCACTTGTTTGGACTTCCGGTAATACAGTACACCCCGGTATCCGGTATGGAACAGAAACGGTATGAACGTCTAGATACCGCCCAAACTGTGTGTGTGTGTGTGTGTGTGTGTGTGTGTGTGTGTGTGTGTGTGTGTGTGTGTGTGTGTGTGTGTGTGTGTGTGTGTGTGTGTGTGTGTGTGTGTGTGTGTGTGTGTGTGTATAAGTGCTGTGATGTAGTTTCACCACCTTGCAGTCTCACCGTTAGGAATGAAGAGGACAGAGGTAGGAAATCCCTGGAGACGCATCTGGAGACCTTTCAAAACTGTGAAGATTGGTGAGTACCCTAACCCCTACTCCCTAACCCCTACACCCTAATCCCTACACCCTAAACCCTACTCCCTAACCCTACTCACTAACCCCTACACACTAACCCCTACTCCCTAGCCCCTTCACCCTAAACCCTACTCCCTAACCCCTAACCCCTACACACTAACCCCTACTCCCTAACCCCTACACACTAACCCCTACACCCTAACCCCTACACCCTAAACCCTACTCCCTAACCCTACTCACTAACCCCTACACATTAAACCCTACTCCCTAGCCCCTTCACCCTAAACCCTACTCCCTAACCCCGAACCCCTACACACTAACCCCTACACCCTAACCCCTACACACTAACCCCTACACTCTAACCCCTACACACTAACCCCTACACCCTAACCCCTACACCCTAACCCCTACACACTAACCCCTACACACTAACCCCTACACCCTAACCCCTACACCCTAACCCCTACACACTAACCCCTACACCCTAGCCCCTACATACCCCCCCCCACCCCCTAACCCCTACACACTAACCCCTACCCCCTAACCCCTACACACTAACCCCTACACCCTAACCCCTACACACTAACCCCTACACCCTAACACCTACACACTAACCCCTACAACCTAACCCCTACACCCTAACCCCTACACACTAACCCCTACACCCTACCCCCTACATCCTAACCCCTACACCCTAACCCCTACACACATAACCCCTACACCCTACCCCTACACACTAACCCCTACACCCTAACCCCTACACGCTAACCCCTACACGCTAACCCCTGCACCCTAAGCCCTGCACACTAACCCCTACACCCTAGCCCCTACACACTAACCCCTACACCCTAACCCCTACACCCTAACCCCTACACCCTAACCCCTACACACTAACCCCTACACCCTAACCCCCTACACCCTAACCCCTACACACTAACCCCCTACACCCTAACCCCTACACCCTAACCCCTAGACCCTATTCCCCTACACCCTAAACCCCTACACCCTAACCCCTACACCCTAACCCCTACACTCTAACCCCCTACACCCTATCCCCCTACACTCTAACCCCCTACACCCTAACCCCCTACACCCTAACCCCTACACCCTAACACCTACCTCCTAACCCCTACACTCTAACCCCTACACCCTAACCCCTACACCCCCCCTAACGCCTACCTCCTAACCCCCTAAACCCTAACCCCCTACACCCTAACCCCTTGTGTTTACCCAAACTTCTGTACTTTTTTTTTATACTAGAATATGAAAAACAGTTTTGTACTAGTTTATTATAATTTTTTTGTGAGTTTTTGGGTCTTACTATAAATAATGGACCCAATGTGTGACATTTTCAAAACTTTTTAAAACAAAAATAAAAACGATTTCTATGCAGTTCCACATGTGTACTTAGAGGAGTAAAAGTGAATATATTCACATTTCCCATAATGCAACACTAGGTCGAGGACTATACATCCTGTTAGCACGTTTCGTACAGACGTTGGCAAGCACTCAATTGTAATTTTTTAAGGACCTCAATGTTATACAATTGTATAATTTATATAAATGTACATATAGGGCCCAATATATAACACCCCCCCCCGTCCAACCAAAAAAAGCTAAAAGTGTCAAAAAAGTAAGCCATTAGGGTTCGTAATGCATATAAAGCATATAATAATACATATTTTTGGGGGGCTTGCCAGTCCATTGATTTTCAAATCATTATTATATTGCAAACTGCGTGAGGATAACGTGGACTTGCCTGACTAAATAGATTGGATGCATGGTGATGTTTCTGTGTCCTATGAGGCTGACGCAGGCACGCATAATAAAGCATGTGAATATTGGTAGCATTAAAACCTCTCCATGTGATTGTCACCATCGCTGTTTTTTTTATAAATGGAAATTGATCCAAAAAAGGGATTTGTATGGAAAGCCAAGTTGAAGTCAACATTAGATGCTATCGTCGTCATAACAACCGCACGTGGGTTTCACCTTAAATTAACAGGGTAGCCAAGAACCCTTCATCTCTCACAAAGACTGATCAACAATGAAATCACAGATAATTATAAGGGAGCAGGAGAGAACTTATACATTGCTTTCAATAATTACAATAACTTTTCAGGCATCTAATTGAGGAAATGACTGATTTTTCTAAAGTAGGCCTATTCCAGTACTTGAATTTCTGAGCTCCAAATTCAAGTTCAGGGAGGCTACTTCAGGCTGCTTGTATTGCAGGTGTAACATGGAAACCAGAAATCTATTTGTCTTTTCATTACCAGATCATATTGTCAATAAGATCACTAGGCTATCACTTGGCTATCACTACGCTATGTGATGTGTCGTTATATCCAGAATAATTCATAGGAATGATCAAATCAATGTAAATCAAATCAATGTAAATATGTCCAGGTAGTCGTTTGATTAATTGTTCAACAGTCTTATGGCTTGTTTGCTATAACACTGTTGTTTAGGAGCCTCTTGGACCTAGACTTGGTGCTCCTTTACCGCTTGCTGTGTGGTAGCCGAGAGAACAGTCTATGACTAGGGTAGCTGAATCTTTGACAATTTTTAAGGCCTTCCTCTGATACCGCCTGGTATTGAGGTCCTGGATGGCAAGAAGCTTGGCCCCGGTGGTGTACTGGGCCGTTCTCACTACCCTCTGTAGTGCCATGCATGGAGGCCAAGCAGTTGCCATACCAGGCAGTGATGCAACCCGTCAGGATGCTCTCGATGGTAGCTGTAAAACCTTTTGAGGATTTGAGGACCCATGCCAAATCTTTTCAGTCTCCTGAGAGGGAATAGGTTTTGTCGTGCCCTCTTCTCGACTGTCTTGGTGTGTTTGGACCATGTTAGTTTGTTGTTGATGTGGACACCAAGGAACTCGAAGCTCTCAACCTGCTTCACTACAGCCCCATCGATGAGAATGGGGGCATTCTCCATCCTCCTTTTCCTGTAGTCCCCAATCATCTCATTTGTCTTGATCACGTTGAGGGAGAGGTTGTCCTTGCACCACACGGTCAGGTCTCTGACCTCCTCCCTATAGGCTGTCTCATCATTGTCTGTGATCAGGCCTACCACTGTTGTCATCAGCAAACTTAATGATGGTGTTGGAGTCATGCCTGGTCGTGCGGTCGTGGGTGAAGATGGAGTACAGCAGGGGACTGAGCACGCAACCCTGAGGTGCCCCCATGTTGAGGATCAGCGTGGCGGATGTGTTGTTGCAGTTTGCAGAGGGAGGTGTTTAGTCACAGGGCCCTTAACTTAGTGATGAGCTTTGAGGGCACTATGGTGTTGTACGCTGAGCTGTAGTCAATGAACAGCATTCTCACATAGGTGTTCCTTTTGTCCAGGTGTGGTATTTGGTATTATATTAGGATCCATTGTCTGTTGCAAAAGCAGCAGCTACTCTTCCTGGGGTCCAACACAAAACATGAAACATGATACAGAATGACAAAATACAGAACATCAATAGACAAGAACAGCTCAAGGACAGAACTACATACATTTTTATTGTAAGTCGCTCTGGATAAGAGCGTCTGCTAAATGACTTAAATGTAAATGTAAATATTAAAGGTACATGTGGCCTACATATCAATACATACACACAAACTTTCTAGTTCAAATAGAGGAGAGGCGATGTGCCGTGAGGTGTTGCTTTATCTGTTTTTTGAAACCAGGTTTGCTGTTTATTTGTTCAATATGAGATGGAAGGAAGTTCCATGCAATAATGGCTCTATATAATACTGTTCGCTTTCTTGAATTATTTCTGGATTTTGGGACTGTGAAAAGACCCCTGGTCTGGTAAGTGTGTATGTCAGAGCTGTGTGTAAGTTGACTACGCAAACAATTTGGGATTTTCAGCACATTAATGTTTCTTATAAAAAGAAGAAGTGATGCAGTCAGTCTCTCCCCAACTCTTAAAACTTCTTAGGGCTGAGATCCCGTTAACTGGATCGATATGACAACAGCCAGTGAATGTCCAGGGGGCCAAACTCAAAACCACAGAAATCTCATAATTACAATTCCTCAAACATAGAAGAATTTCACACCATTTTAAAGATACACTTCTTATTAATCCCACCCCAGTGTCCGATTTCAAGTAGGCTTTATGGCGAAAGCACCCCAGCGATTATGTTAGGTCAGAGCCAAGTCACAGAAAAACACAGCCATTTTTCCAGCCAAAGAGAGGAGTCACAACAATCAGAAATAGAGATAGAATGAATCACTAACCTTTGATGATCTAGAATCAATCTTTAGGATGTTTTTAACATAAATCTTCAATAACGTTCCAACCGGAGAATTCCTTTGTCTGTAGAATTGCGATGGAACAGAGCTCGCTCTCAGGTGAACGAGTGTCACGAGCTCAAGGCATTCTGGCAGACCTTTGACTTATTCCCCTCTCATTCGGCCCCACTTCACAGTAGAAGCATCAAACAAGGTTCTAAAGTCGGTTGACATCTAGTGGAAGCCTTAGGAAGTACAACATGACCAATATCCCACTGTATCTTCAATAGGGAATGGGTTGAAAAATGACCAACCTCAGATTTCCCACTTCCTGGTTGGATTTTTTCCTCAGGTTTTTGCCTGCCATATGAGTTCTGTTATACTCACAGACATCATTCAAACCGTTTTAGAAACTTCAGAGTGTTTTCTATCCAATATGAATACTACTACTATACTAATACTATGCATATATTAGCAACTGGGACTGAGTAGCAGGCAGTTTACTCTGGGCACCTCTGGGCACCTTATTCATCCAAGCTACTCAACACTGCCCCCAGCTATAAGAAGACTCTTAACCTAGAGAGACTGGCATGCATGGCATTTATATCATCCTTCTGATTACAATTAAGAGAAATATGTGCCACTTTGTTCTGGGCCAGCTGCAGCTTAACTAGGTCTTTCCTTACAGCACTCGACCACACTACTGGGCAATAATCAAGATTAGACAAGACTAGAGCCTGCAGAACTTGCTTTTTGGAGTGTGGTGTAAAAAAAAGCAGAGCATCTCTTTATTACGGACAGACCTCTCCCCATCTCTTTATTACGGACAGACCTCTCCCCATCTCTACAACCATTGAATCTATAGGTTTTGACCATGACAGTTTACAATCTAAGGTAACACCAAGTCATTTAGTCTCCTCAACTTGTTCAACACCCACACTATTCATTACCAGATTCAGCTGAGGTCTAGCCCTTAAGGAATGATTTGTACCAAATACAATGCTCTTAGTTTTAGAGATGTTCAGTGCCAGTTTATTACTGGCAACCCATTCCAAAACAGACTGCAACTCTTTGTTAAGGGTTTCAGTGACTTCATTAGCTGTGGTTGCTGATGGTTATATGGTTGAATCATCACCATACATGGACACACATGCTTTGTTTAATGGCAGTGGCAGGTCATTGGTAAACATAGAAAAGAGTAGAGGGCCTAGAGAGCTGCCCTGCGGTACACCACACTTTGCATGTTTGACATTAGAGAAGCTTCCATTAATGAAAACCTTTTGAGTTCTGTTAGATAGATAGCTCAGAATCCCCATTATGGCAGAGGTTGAAAAGCCACAACATATAGGTTTTTTCAACAACAAGTTATGGTCAATAATATCAAAGGCTGAAATCTAACAGTACAGCTCCCACAATCTTCTTATTATTGATTTTCTTCAACCAATCATCAGTCATTTGTGTCAGTGCAGTACATGTTGAGTGCCCTTTTCTATAAGTATGTTGAAAATATGTTGTTCATTTGTTTACAGAGAAATAGCATTGTATTTGGTCAAACACCATTTTTTACAATCATTTGTCTAAGAGCTGGAGCTAAGCTGATAGGTTGGATGTTAGAACCAGTAAAGGCCACTTTACAACTCTTGGGTAGATGAATTACTTTGGCTTCTCTCCAGGCCTGAGGACAAAGACGTTCCTCTAGGCTCAGATTAAAGATATGACAGATAGGAGTGGCTATAGAGTCAGCTAACATCCTCAGTAGGAGTGGCTATAGAGTCAGCTTCCATCCTCAGTAGGAGTGGCTATAGAGTCAGCTACCATCCTCAGTAGGAGTGGCTATAGAGTCAGCTGCCATCCTCAGTAGGAGTGGCTATAGAGTCAGCTACCATCTTCAGTAGGAGTGGCTATAGAGTCAGCTACCATCCTCAGTAGGAGTGGCTATAGAGTCAGCTACCATCCTCAGTAGGAGTGGCTATAGAGTCAGCTAACATCCTCAGTAGGAGTGGCTATAGAGTCAGCTACCATCTTCAGTAGGAGTGGCTATAGAGTCAGCTACCATCCTCAGTAGGAGTGGGTATAGAGTCAGCTTCCATCCTCAGTAGGAGTGGGTATAGAGTCAGCTTCCATCCTCAGTAGGACTGGCTATAGAGTCAGCTTCCATCCTCAGTAGGAGTGGCTACCATCCTCAGTAGGAGTGGCTATAGAGTCAGCTACCATCCTCAGTAGGAGTGGCTATAGAGTCAGCTACCATCCTCAGTAGGAGGGGCTATAGAGTCAGCTACCATCCTCAGTAGGAGTGGGTATAGAGTCAGCTTCCATCCTCAGTAGGAGTGGCTATAGAGTCAGCTTCCATCCTCAGTAGGAGTGGCTATAGAGTCAGCTACCATCCTCAGTAAGAGTGGCTATAGAGTCAGCTAACATCCTCAGTAGGAGGGGCTATAGAGTCAGCTACCATCCTCAGTAGGAGGGGCTATAGAGTCAGCTACCATCCTCAGTAGGAGTGGCTATAGAGTCAGCTACCATCCTCAGTAGGAGTGGCTATAGAGTCAGCTCATCCTCAGTAGGAGTGGCTATAGAGTCAGCTACCATCCTCAGTAGGAGTGGCTATAGAGTCAGCTTCCATCCTCAGTAGGAGTGGCTATAGAGTCAGCTACCATCCTCAGTAGGAGTGGCTATAGAGTCAGCTTCCATCCTCAGTAGGAGGGGCTATAGAGTCAGCTACCATCCTCAGTAGGAGTGGCTATAGAGTCAGCTTCCATCCTCAGTAGCCTTCCATCTAAGGTATCAATGCCAGGAGGTTTGTCATTATTGATCGAGAACAATACATCTTTCACTTCTCCCACACTAACTTTACAACATTCTAACTTGCAATGCTTTTCTTTTGCTTTCATTATGTGTTTTTTTTAATGTATGAATACAATTGCTCACTGTTGTTGTTAACATTTCCTGCCTAAATTCGCCCACTTTGCCAATGAAATAATAATTAAAATAATTGGCAACATCAAATGGTTTGGTGATGAATCAGCCATCTGATTGGATGAAAGATGGAGTTGAATTTGTCTTCCTGCCCAAAATTTCATTTAAAGTACTCAAGGGTTTTTTCCATCATTTTTTATATCATTTATCTTGGCTTCATAATACAGTCTCTTCTTCTTTGTGTTGAGTTGTTAGGCACATCATTTCTCAATGTCCATTAAGTCAGCCAGTCAGATGTACAGCCAGACTTAGTAGCCACTCCTGTTGCCCCATCTCTTTCAACCATACCGTTTTTCAATTCCTTATCAGTCCATTGAGCCTTAACAGCTCTAACAGTCAGTTTCTTAACATGTGCTTGTTTATCAATAAATGGAAGGTGCAATTTCATAAATTCATCAAGTACAGCGTTGTCGGTGATCAGGCCTACCACTGTTGTGTAAGGCAGTGTGGAGTGCAATAGAGATTGCATCATCTGATGATCTGTTTGGGTGGTATGCAAATTGGAGTGGGTATAGGGTTTCTGGGATGATGGTGTTGATATGAGCCATGACTAGCCTTTCAAATCATTTCCTTGCTACAGATGTGAGTGCAATGGGTCGGTAGCCATTTAGGCAGGTTACCTTAGTGTTCTTGGGCACAGGGACAATGGTGGTCTGCTTGAAACATGTTGGTATTACAGACAGACAGGGAGAGGTTGAAAATGTCAGTGAAGACACTTGCTTGGAGTACACGTCCTGGTAATTTATTTATTTTTTATTTTACTGGAACAAATTCTTATTTTCAATGACGGCCTATGAACAGTGGGTTAACTACCTGTTCAGGGGCAGAACGGCAGATTTGTACCTTGTCAGCTTGAACTTGCAACCTTCCGTTTAATAGTCCAACACTCTAACCACTCAGGCTAGACTGTTAATAACCTGCCGCCTGGCCCTGTGTACTTGTGAATGTTAACCTGTTTAAAAGTCTTACTATGCACATCGGTAAGAGTATGCTAGCATAGGGGCAGCGTGATCACACAGTTGTCCGGAACAGCTGATGCTCTCATGCGTGTTTCAGTGTTACTTGCCTCAAAGCGAGCATAGCATATTTAGCTCGTCTGGTAGGCTCGTGTCACTGGGAAGCTCTCGGCTGACAATTTTGGACATTCATCAAGACACCAACCAGGTGTTCTACAGGTGTGTCAAAGCTTGTACCAAGAGACTGAAAAACAGCTTCATTGACATGCAGTTCGTGGAAGCTCTATCTCAAGGCCAGTAGACTGTTAAACAGCTTCTATCTCAAGGCCAGTAGACTGTTAAACAGCTTCTATCTCAAGGCCAGTAGACTGTTAAACAGCTTCTATCTCAAGGCCAGTAGACTGTTAAACAGCTTCTATCTCAAGGCCAGTAGACTGTTAAACAGCTTCTATCTCAAGGCCAGTAGACTGTTAAACAGCTTCTATCTCAAGGCCAGTAGACTGTTAAACAGCTTCTATCTCAAGGCCAGTAGACTGTTAAACAGCTTCTATCTCAAGGCCAGTAGACTGTTAAACAGCTTCTATCTCAAGGCCAGTAGACTGTTAAACAGCTTCTATCTCAAGGCCAGTAGACTGTTAAACAGCTTCTATCTCAAGGCCAGTAGACTGTTAAACAGCTTCTATCTCAAGGCCAGTAGACTGTTAAACAGCTTCTATCTCAAGGCCAGTAGACTGTTAAACAGCTTCTATCTCAAGGCCAGTAGACTGTTAAACAGCCATCACTAACATACAGCCATCACTGCCAACATACACACTCAAATCACAGGCCACTTTAATAAATTGATTTAATAATTGTATCCTTTTCAAGCTTCCAGTCTGTTATTTGAACTCAATCAGCATGACAGAGTGATCTCCAGCCTTGTCCTTGTCAACACTCACACCTGTGTTAACGAGAGAATCACTGACATGATGTCAGCTGGTCCTTTTGTGACAGGGCTGAAATGCAGTTGAATTTTTTTTGGGGGGCGGGGGGATTCAGTTCTTTTGCATGGCAAAGAGGGACTTTGCAATTAATTGCAATTCATCTGATCACTCTTCATAACATTCTGGAGTATATGAAAATTGCCATCATACAAACTGAGGCAGCAGACTTGGTGAAAATTAATATTTGTGTCATTCTCAAAACGTTTATCCACGACTGTATATAGAGCCATGACTACATGGAACTCTATTCCACATCAAGTAACTGACACAAGCAGTAAAATTAGATTTTTAAAAAACAGATTAAAAAAACACCTTATTGAACAGCAGGGACTGTGAAGCAACACAAACATTGGCACAGACACACACACACACACACACACAATAACATATGCACTGTACATACATGGATTTAGTACTGTAGATAAGTTGTACCGGTGTGGTAGGGGCCTGATGGCACACAGTGTGTTGTGAAATCTGTGAATGTATTATAATGTTTTTAAAATTGTATAAACTGCCTTAATTTTTGTGGGACCCCAGAAAGAGTAGCTGCTGCTTTGGCATCAGCTAATGGGAATCCATAATAAATACAAATACACATATGATCCTTGACGAGTCCCTCAAAGCACTTCATGATGACAGAAGTGAGTGCTACGGGGCGATAGTCATTTAGTTAAGTTACGTTCACCTTGCCATAATTAAATGCGGTGTTTCGCAGTTTTTGCGCGAATGCTGCCATCCTACATCCGCGCCCACAGCTTGTTGATAAAACAACCATGGGAATACTTTGATTACAGAGTGGATGAGGGCCAGCTCACCCAAACAACCATGGGAATACATTGATTACAGAGCGGATGAGGGCCAGCTCACCCAAACAACCATGGGAATACTTTGACTACAGAGTGGATGAGGTCCAGCCAGTTCACCCAGTTCAAACAACCATGGGAATACTTTGATTACAGAGCGGATGAATACTTTGGAGCCCAGCTCACCCAAACAACCATGGGAATACATTGATTACAGAGCGGATGAGGGCCAGCTCACCCAAACAACCATGGGAATACATTGATTACAGAGCGGATGAGGGCCAGCTCACCCAAACAACCATGGGAATACTTTGATTACAGAGCGGATGAGGGCCAGCTCACCCAAACAACCATGGGAATACTTTGATTACAGAGCGGATGAGGGCCAGCTCACCCAAACAACCATGGGAATACATTGATTACAGAGTGGATGAGGGCCAGCTCACCCAAACAACCATGGGAATACATTGATTACAGAGCGGATGAGGGCCAGCTCACCGAAACAACTATGCAAATGGTTTTACAAAGCAGTGTAAGGGAGGTTTAGTTCCCAAAATCAACAACTATTTTACACATGAAATTATTCTACTAACGACTAAATCCAAATAGTTGCTAAGTGACAATGACATGAAGATACTGTACTGAGCATTCCCGGTGGGCATTATAATACAACTACATTCCAAAAGTGAAAATGCACTCATAGCTATGACCACAATATATTTAGACTACTTCGCGTTTGTCTGGGCTTGCTCACCACTGTTTTTGGTGGAGCATTGCATCCTGGGTTAAAATGCAGTTTCAAAATTCATTGTATTTCTATGTAGACTATTTCAATATAAAAGCGTCAGAAATTAGCTTCAAAGGCCTTGTTTACACAGGCAGCCCAATTCTGATCAAAAACATTTACCAATCAGATCAGCTTTGAAAAAAGATCAGTTAGTGGAAAACATATCAGAATTGTGCTTTCCTCGTGGTAAACACAGCCATAGTGGTTTTTATGTGGTTTTGGAACTAAACTATTCATATTGGCCCTGATTTCAGACCTGAGTTAAACGCGTAAATTCACTTTTTTACATCCTGCTCTCTCTGTGCGTATTCGGACCTTGAATTTAAGCACGAGAATAGCACGCTATTCGCCCGCTATTTGTTTAGGGTGGAGATCAAAAATATTAAGGTGTGTCTACAGTTACACCATGTTCTGATCTTTACTTAATAATTCCCTCATAATTCCCACCACTTTTACGGGCGAAGAAACCGCGAATAAGGTCGAGCAAACCAGCCGGTTCCAAGTGGAGAAACACTTCCCTTTTCCGATATAATCTCCATGCACTGAATTTATAAATGGATTAAAAGCCAGGTAAATGAGTAATCAGTTTGTAGAAGGGGATCGTAAATACACATAGAAATTATTTTTAGATTATTTTTCTTATGATCCCTGGAAACCAGTCATATAGGAGCAGAATGAAAATCATATCAACATGACATGTATATTACAGCCCCCTTTTCCCACAGTGAAATAGGCTACGAATAGCTGTGCCGTTATTCAGAATTATAATTGTGTGCCCTCAGAGTTTGCATAGAGGACATTTGGAGGACTGTAAGGGCTGAACAGTTGACGTGTGCTCTTTAGAATGTTTGGAAAGCCCGGGCTCTCCCGTAAAGCCCAGCTCTGTGGAGTGTACGGCTTAAAGTGGTCCATTGGACAGATACTCAAATCACCGCTGTGGAGCTTTGGCAAATAAATACAAAATCAGAGTGGCTAGATGCGCCAAGCTTATAGAGACGTACCCCAAGAGACTTGCAGCTGCAATTGCTGTAAAAGGTGGCTCTACAAATTATTGACTTTGGGGAGGTGAATAGTTATGATGCTCAAGTTTTCTGTTTTTTTTGTGTCTTATTTCTTGTTTGTTTCACAATAAAAAAGTATCTAGCATCTTCAAAGTGGTAGGCATGTTGTGTGTAACTCAAATGATACAAACCCACCAAAAAAATCTATTTGAATTCCAGGTTGTAAGGAAACAAAATAGGAAAAATGCCAAGGGGGGTGAATACTTTGGCAAGACACTGTATATGATATTTGTGTGTCTCCCTCATTATTATTCACGATTCATTCAGGATTATCCGTAACCATGGTAGCATCCACATTCATGTAGAAGTGTTTAGAAACATATTCTATTCACAATAAACGTGACTCCAAAATGACACAATACATGATTTACCTTTTTAAAATTATTATTTAAAATTTGTAAAAAGCCCCCAAAAATTGCTAATTTATTTAGTTATTTTATGAACCCTTATTTTACCGGCAAGTTGACTGAGAACACATTCTAATTTACAGCAACGACCTGGGGAATAGTTATAGGGGAGAGGGGGGGGGTGGTGTATGAATGAAGCAATTAGAAGCTTTTTATTATTTTCGTTTTGGCACAAAATAATCTGAACAAGACCAAAACCAACATCAAATGCATCCAACTGTAAAGGCTGTCGTGGGAGGAAGGTGAGGACCAAGGTGCAGCGTGGTACGTGTTCATCATTTTAATGGTAAAACTGAACACTATCAAACAAGCAACAAAAGAACAACCAAAACAGCTCCGTCAGGTGTAAAACACACTAAACAGAAAACAACCACACACAAACAAAAGTGGGAAAACAGGCTGCCTAAATATGGTTCTCAATCAGAGACAACGATTGACAGCTGCCTCTAATTGGGAACCATACCAGGCCAAACACATAAAAAACCAGAACTAGAACAATAAAATGCCCACCCCAACTCACGCCCTGACCAACCTAAACAAGAAACATAACAAAGGAACTAAGGGCAGGACACCAACAAAGGTATAGTCACAAGATGTAGACATTGCATTCTATGCATATTGGAATAAAATACTTTTCTTACTACTTTAATACACATATAAGTTCATTTGTGTTTAAATTTAATTAATTAATTTAATTTAAATGTCTAAATGGTTCAAAGCTGACGGTCTGCTCTCTAACCTCATAATCATTGTTTGATTTCAAATCCAAAATTCTTGGAGTGTAGAGCCAAAATATGTAGAGAAATGTGCTCACTAATTACTGTATCTTTTAATATTTACTGGGTAAGTCACAACTGAGCCAAATAAACTAATAACACAAACAAAACTAAACTAATAACACAAACAAACAAACAAATAACACTCAACTAATAACAAACAAACAAACAAATAACACTAGCTAAATAACACTCAACTAATAACACAAACAAACAAACAAATAACAATCAACTAATAACAAACAAACAAACAAATAACACTCAATCGCATTTTTGTTTTGCGCCTTTCAAGGCAATTTCACGGCGTTGTATATTCTCACAGGCTTTAATGGGGTGATTTAGACCATATATGGTTAATTAGGGGTGAAATAGCCAAAGTCATGCAAGAGCACTGAGGCTGAGAACAGTTGGTATTTATTAATGGTTTATTAATTATTTATTAATTATATTTATTAATCTCCTACCAGTGTGAGACTCGTAAAATTGTTTGATAAATCACACTTCTTCTATACTAATAGTTAAACCTCTTTCTCTCTCCCACCCCCCAGCACCAAACCAACATTAGATGAGATAATGGTCTGGGATCAGTAGTTAAACCTCTTTCTCCCAAACCAACATTAGATGAGATAATGGTCTGGGATCAGTAGTTAAACCTCTTTCTCTCTCCCACCCCCCAGCACCAAACCAACATTAGATGAGATAATGGTCTGGGATCAGTAGTTAAACCTCTTTCTCTCTCCCACCCCCAGCACCAAACCAACATTAGATGAGATAATGGTCTGGGATCAGTAGTTAAACCTCTTTCTCTCTCCCACCCCCCAGCACCAAACCAACATTAGTTGAGATAATGGTCTGGGATCAGTAGTTAAACCTCTTTCTCTCTCCCACCCCCCAGCACCAAACCAACATTAGATGAGATAATGGTCTGGGATCAGTAGTTAAACCTCTTTCTCTCTCCCACCCCCCAGCACCAAACCAACATTAGATGAGATAATGGTCTGGGATCAGTAGTTAAACCTCTTTCTTCTCCCACCCCCCAGCACCAAACCAACATTAGATGAGATAATGGTCTGGGATCAGTAGTTAAACCTCTTTCTCTCTCCCACCCCCAGCACCAAACCAACATTAGATGAGATAAGTGTCTGGGCTCAGTCGTTCGATAAGCTGATGAAGAATCCTGCAGGTCGAAACGTGTTCAGGGAGTTTTTAAGGACTGAGTACAGCGAGGAGAACATGTTGTTCTGGCTGGCCTGTGAAGACCTCAAACAGGAGATGAACAAGAACACAGTGGAGGAGAAGGCACGCATGATCTACGAGGACTACATCTCTATCCTGTCCCCCAAAGAGGTATGTAGGGCCCTTTTTCTTCTGTTCTCTCCTCTTTCTCCCCTCTCCATCTTCTGTATCTATGGCGACCCAGTGTTTTCTCCCCTCTCCATCTTCTCCTCCAAAAAGGTATTGTTTTCTACCCTCTCCATCTTCTCCTCCAAAAAGGTATTGTTTTCTCCCCTCTCCTCTGACTTCATACTCTCATCATATCTGTCATCCTCTTCTCCATATATGTCATTCTTTTTTCCATATCTCTCGTCCTCTTCCTCGTACTTGTCATCCTCTTCTCCATATGTGTCTATCCTCTTCTACATGTCTATACTCTTCCATAGAAGTACAAGTACTCCTCAATTTCACGTCAAATTGGAAAGACTACTCCATACCCCTCCAAACTCAGAACATTCCTTAGTTTTGGGGCAAATTTTTCCCATAACACAGAAACGGTGCAGTTGTACGGATGATTATTTAAGTGATAATGCCAGAGAAGCAGATGTTTGAAGGATATATTAGGACGGGTGTTTTTAGCAAACTGTGCAAATATATCCACCAAACACTGGCTTCGACAGTATTTATATTAATATTTATATTATTTATTTATTTATATTATTTATTTATATTATTTATTTATATTTATATATTTGTTTATATTATTCATTTATATTATTTATTTATATTATTTATGTATTTATTTATAGTAGTTATTTATTTATATTATTATTTATGTATTTATTTATAGTATTTATTTATTTATATTATTATTTATGTATTTATTTATAGTATTTATTTATAGTATTTATTTATTTATATTATTATTTATGTATTTATAATATTATGTATTTATATTATGATTTATTTATATTATTTATTTATATTATGTATTTATATTATTATTTATTTATATTATTTATTTATATTATTTACTTATATTATTTATTTATATTATTTATTTATATTATTTAATTATACTATTTATTTAGATTATTTATTTATATTATTTATGTATACTATTTATTTATTTATTTATTTTTATGTTATGAGAACATTTGCTGCAACCTAAAGAATGATCAACATATTCAACATATTATTATTAAAAAAAATATTTGGATTAATTTGTTGATACTATAACATTTTTCTACAAGATATAGTACCAAAACAAATCTAGGGATGCTAACTAATCCGGGCTGGTCGTTCATTCTATTGGTTCGGTTTCAAGAGACGTGACCCAGTCTGTTCAGTCTTGTTGTTCTGTATCTCTGGACCCGACACAGTCGTTCAGTCTTTTTGTTCTGTATCTATGGACGCGACCCAGTCGTTCAGTCTTTTTCTTCTGTATCTATGGATGCGGCCCAGTCATTCAGTCTTTTTGTTCTGTATCTATGGACGAGACCCAGTCGTTCAGTCTTTTTGTTCAGTATCTATGGACGCGACCCAGTCGTTCAGTCTTTTTGTTCAGTATCTATGGACGCGACCCAGTCGTTTAGTCTTTTTGTTCCGTATCTATGGACGCGACCCTGTCGTTTAGTCTTTTTGTTCAGTATCTATGGACGAGACCCAGTCGTTTAGTCTTTTTGTTCTGTATCTATGGACGCGACCCAGTCGTTCAGTCTTTTTGTTCTGTATCTATGGCGACCCAGTCGTTTAGTCTTTTTGTTCCGTATCTATGGACGCGACCCAGTCGTTTAGTGTTTTTGTTCTGTATCTATGGACGCGACCCAGTCGTTCAGTCTTTTTGTTCTGTATCTATGGACGCGACCCAGTCGTTTAGTGTTTTTGTTCTGTATCTATGGACCCGACCCAGTCGTTCAGTCTTTTTGTTCTGTATCTATGGACGCGACTCAGTGGTTCAGTCTTTTTGTTCAGTATCTATGGACGCGACCTAGTCGTTTAGTCTTTTTGTTCTGTATCTATGGACGCGACCCAGTCGTTCAGTCTTTTTGTTCCGTATCTATGGCGACCCAGTCGTTCAGTCTTTTTGTTCTGTATCTATGGACGAGACCCAGTCGTTCAGTCTTTTTGTTCAGTATCTATGGACGCGACCCAGTCGTTCAGTCTTTTTGTTCTGTATCTATGGACGCGACCCAGTCGTTCAGTCTTTTTGTTCCGTATCTATGGCGACCCAGTCGTTTAGTCTTTTTGTTCAGTATCTATGGACGCGACCTAGTCGTTTAGTCTTTTTGTTCTGTATCTATGGACGCGACACAGTCGTTCAGTCTTTTTGTTCCGTATCTATGGCGACCCAGTCGTTCAGTCTTTTTGTTCTGTATCTATGGACGAGACCCAGTCGTTCAGTCTTTTTGTTCAGTATCTATGGACGCGACCCAGTCGTTCAGTCTTTTTGTTCTGTATCTATGGACGCGACCCAGTCGTTTAGTCTTTTTGTTCTGTATCTATTGCGACCCAGTCGTTCAGTCTTTTTCTTCTGTATCTATGGCGACCCAGTCGTTTAGTCTTTTTGTTCTGTATCTATGGACGCGACCCAGTCGTTCAGTCTTTTTGTTCTGTATCTATGGCGACCCAGTCGTTCAGTCTTTTTGTTCTGTATCTATGGACGAGACCCAGTCGTTCAGTCTTTTTGTTCAGTATCTATGGACGCGACCCAGTCGTTCAGTCTTTTTGTTCAGTATCTATGGACGCGACCCAGTCGTTTAGTCTTTTTGTTCCGTATCTATGGACGCGACCCTGTCGTTTAGTCTTTTTGTTCTGTATCTATGGACGCGACCCAGTCGTTCAGTCTTGTTGTTCTGTATCTATGGCGATCCAGTCGTTTCATCTTTTTGTTCTGTAGCTATGGACGCGACCCAGTCGTTCAGTCTTTTTGTTCTGTATCTATGGACGCGACCCAGTCGTTTAGTCTTTTTGTTCTGTATCTATGGCGACCCAGTCGTTCAGTCTTTTTCTTCTGTATCTATGGCGACACAGTAGTTTAGTCTTTTTGTTCTGTATCTATGGACGCGACCCAGTCGTTCAGTCTTTTTGTTCCGTATCTATGGCGACCCAGTCGTTTAGTCTTTTTGTTCAGTATCTATGGACGCGACCTAGTCGTTTAGTCTTTTTGTTCTGTATCTATGGACGCGACACAGTCGTTCAGTCTTTTTGTTCCGTATCTATGGCGACCCAGTCGTTCAGTCTTTTTGTTCTGTATCTATGGACGAGACCCAGTCGTTCAGTCTTTTTGTTCAGTATCTATGGACGCGACCCAGTCGTTCAGTCTTTTTGTTCTGTATCTATGGACGCGACCCAGTCGTTTAGTCTTTTTGTTCTGTATCTATTGCGACCCAGTCGTTCAGTCTTTTTCTTCTGTATCTATGGCGACCCAGTCGTTTAGTCTTTTTGTTCTGTATCTATGGACGCGACCCAGTCGTTCAGTCTTTTTGTTCTGTATCTATGGCGACCCAGTCGTTCAGTCTTTTTGTTCTGTATCTATGGACGCGACCCAGTCGTTCAGTCTTTTTGTTCAGTATCTATGGACGCGACCCAGTCGTTCAGTCTTTTTGTTCAGTATCTATGGACGCGACCCAGTCGTTTAGTCTTTTTGTTCCGTATCTATGGACGCGACCCTGTCGTTTAGTCTTTTTGTTCTGTATCTATGGACGCGACCCAGTCGTTCAGTCTTGTTGTTCTGTATCTATGGCGATCCAGTCGTTTCATCTTTTTGTTCTGTAGCTATGGACGCGACACAGTCGTTCAGTCTTTTTGTTCCGTATCTATGGCGACCCAGTCGTTCAGTCTTTTTGTTCTGTATCTATGGACGCGACCCAGTCGTTCAGTCTTTTTGTTCCGTATCTATGGACGCGACCCAGTCGTTCAGTCTTTTTGTTCCGTAGCTATGGACGCGACCCAGTCGTTCAGTCTTTTTCTTCCGTAGCTATGGACGCGACCCAGTCGTTTAGTCTTTTTGTTCTGTATCTATGGACGCGACCCAGTCGTTCAGTCTTTTTGTTCTGTATCTATGGAAGCGACCCAGTCGTTCAGTCTTTTTGTTCTGTATCTATGGACGCGACCCAGTCGTTCAGTCTTTTTGTTCTGTATCTATGGCGACCCAGTCGTTCAGTCTTTTTGTTCTGTATCTATGGACCTGACCCAGTCGTTCAGTCTTTTTGTTCCGTATCTATGGCGACCCAGTCGTTTAGTCTTTTTGTTCTGTATCTATGGACGCGACCCAGTCGTTCAGTCTTTTTGTTCCGTATCTATGGCGACCCAGTCGTTCAGTCTTTTTGTTCTGTATCTATGGACGCGACCCAGTCGTTCAGTCTTTTTGTTCTGTATCTATGGCGACCCAGTCGTTCAGTCTTTTTGTTCTGTATCTATGGACGCGACCAAGTCGTTCTGTCTTTTTGTTCTGTATCTATGGCGACCCAGTCGTTCAGTCTTTTTGTTCTGTATCTATGGACGCGACCCAGTCGTTCAGTCTTTTTGTTCTGTATCTATGGCGACCCAGTCGTTCAGTCTTTTTGTTCCGTATCTATGGCGACCCAGTCGTTCAGTCTTTTTGTTCTGTATCTATGGACGAGACCCAGTCGTTCAGTCTTTTTGTTCAGTATCTATGGACGCGACCCAGTCGTTCAGTCTTTTTGTTCAGTATCTATGGACGCGACCCAGTCGTTTAGTCTTTTTGTTCCGTATCTATGGACGCGACCCTGTCGTTTAGTCTTTTTGTTCAGTATCTATGGACGAGACCCAGTCGTTTAGTCTTTTTGTTCTGTATCTATGGACGCGACCCAGTCGTTCAGTCTTTTTGTTCTGTATCTATGGCGACCCAGTCGTTCAGTCTTTTTGTTCTGTATCTATGGACGCGACACAGTCGTTCAGTCTTTTTGTTCCGTATCTATGGCGACCCAGTCGTTCAGTCTTTTTGTTCTGTATCTATGGACGAGACCCAGTCGTTCAGTCTTTTTGTTCAGTATCTATGGACGCGACCCAGTCGTTCAGTCTTTTTGTTCTGTATCTATGGACGCGACCCAGTCGTTTAGTCTTTTTGTTCTGTATCTATGGCGACCCAGTCGTTCAGTCTTTTTCTTCTGTATCTATGGCGACCCAGTCGTTTAGTCTTTTTGTTCTGTATCTATGGACGCGACCCAGTCGTTCAGTCTTTTTGTTCTGTATCTATGGACGCGACCCAGTCGTTTAGTCTTTTTGTTCCGTATCTATGGACGCGACCCTGTCGTTTAGTCTTTTTGTTCTGTATCTATGGACGCGACCCAGTCGTTCAGTCTTGTTGTTCTGTATCTATGGCGATCCAGTCGTTTCATCATTTTGTTCTGTAGCTATGGACGCGACACAGTCGTTCAGTCTTTTTGTTCCGTATCTATGGCGACCCAGTCGTTCAGTCTTTTTGTTCTGTATCTATGGACGCGACCCAGTCGTTCAGTCTTTTTGTTCCGTATCTATGGCGACCCAGTCGTTCAGTCTTTTTGTTCTGTATCTATGGACGCGACCCAGTCGTTTAGTGTTTTTGTTCTGTATCTATGGACCCGACCCAGTCGTTTAGTCTTTTTGTTCTGTATCTATGGACGCGACCCAGTCGTTCAGTCTTTTTGTTCTGTATCTATGGCGACCCAGTCGTTCAGTCTTTTTGTTCTGTATCTATGGACGAGACACAGTCGTTCAGTCTTTTTGTTCCGTATCTATGGCGACCCAGTCGTTCAGTCTTTTTGTTCTGTATCTATGGACGAGACCCAGTCGTTCAGTCTTTTTGTTCAGTATCTATGGACGCGACCCAGTCGTTCAGTCTTTTTGTTCTGTATCTATGGACGCGACCCAGTCGTTTAGTCTTTTTGTTCTGTATCTATGGCGACCCAGTCGTTCAGTCTTTTTCTTCTGTATCTATGGCGACCCAGTCGTTCAGTCTTTTTGTTCTGTATCTATGGACGAGACCCAGTCGTTCAGTCTTTTTGTTCAGTATCTATGGACGCGACCCAGTCGTTCAGTCTTTTGTTCTGTATCTATGGACGCGACCCAGTCGTTTAGTCTTTTTCTTCTGTATCTATGGCGACCCAGTCGTTTAGTCTTTTTGTTCTGTATCTATGGACGCGACCCAGTCGTTCAGTCTTTTTGTTCTGTATCTATGGCGACCCAGTCGTTCAGTCTTTTTGTTCTGTATCTATGGACGAGACCCAGTCGTTCAGTCTTTTTGTTCAGTATCTATGGACGCGACCCAGTCGTTCAGTGTTTTTGTTCAGTATCTATGGACGCGACCCAGTCGTTTAGTCTTTTTGTTCCGTATCTATGGACGCGACCCTGTCGTTTAGTCTTTTTGTTCTGTATCTATGGACGCGACCCAGTCGTTCAGTCTTTTTCTTCTGTATCTATGGCGACCCAGTAGTTTAGTCTTTTTGTTCTGTATCTATGGACGCGACCCAGTCGTTCAGTCTTTTTGTTCCGTATCTATGGCGACCCAGTCGTTTAGTCTTTTTGTTCAGTATCTATGGACGCGACCTAGTCGTTTAGTCTTTTTGTTCTGTATCTATGGACGCGACACAGTCGTTCAGTCTTTTTGTTCCGTATCTATGGCGACCCAGTCGTTCAGTCTTTTTGTTCTGTATCTATGGACGAGACCCAGTCGTTCAGTCTTTTTGTTCAGTATCTATGGACGCGACCCAGTCGTTCAGTCTTTTTGTTCTGTATCTATGGACGCGACCCAGTCGTTTAGTCTTTTTGTTCTGTATCTATTGCGACCCAGTCGTTCAGTCTTTTTCTTCTGTATCTATGGCGACCCAGTCGTTTAGTCTTTTTGTTCTGTATCTATGGACGCGACCCAGTCGTTCAGTCTTTTTGTTCTGTATCTATGGCGACCCAGTCGTTCAGTCTTTTTGTTCTGTATCTATGGACGAGACCCAGTCGTTCAGTCTTTTTGTTCAGTATCTATGGACGCGACCCAGTCGTTCAGTCTTTTTGTTCAGTATCTATGGACGCGACCCAGTCGTTTAGTCTTTTTGTTCCGTATCTATGGACGCGACCCTGTCGTTTAGTCTTTTTGTTCTGTATCTATGGACGCGACCCAGTCGTTCAGTCTTGTTGTTCTGTATCTATGGCGATCCAGTCGTTTCATCTTTTTGTTCTGTAGCTATGGACGCGACACAGTCGTTCAGTCTTTTTGTTCCGTATCTATGGCGACCCAGTCGTTCAGTCTTTTTGTTCTGTATCTATGGACGCGACCCAGTCGTTCAGTCTTTTTTGTTCCGTATCTATGGACGCGACCCAGTCGTTCAGTCTTTTTGTTCCGTAGCTATGGACGCGACCCAGTCGTTCAGTCTTTTTGTTCTGTATCTATGGACGCGACCCAGTCGTTCAGTCTTTTTGTTCCGTAGCTATGGACGCGACCCAGTCGTTCAGTCTTTTTGTTCCGTAGCTATGGACGCAACCCAGTCGTTCAGTCTTTTTGTTCCGTATCTATGGACGCGACCCAGTCGTTCAGTCTTTTTGTTCCGTAGCTATGGTCGCGACCCAGTCGTTCAGTCTTTTTGTTCTGTATCTATGGACGCAACCCAGTCGTTCAGTCTTTTTGTTCCGTATCTATGGACGCGACCCAGTCGTTCAGTCTTTTTGTTCTGTATCTATGGACGCGACCCAGTCGTTCAGTCTTTTTGTTCTGTATCTATGGCGATCCAGTCGTTTCATCTTTTTGTTCTGTAGCTATGGACCTGACCCAGTCGTTCAGTCTTTTTGTTCCGTATCTATGGACCTGACCCAGTCGTTCAGTCTTTTTGTTCTGTATCTATGGACCTGACCCAGTCGTTCAGTCTTTTTGTTCCGTATCTATGGCGACCCAGTCGTTTAGTCTTTTTGTTCTGTATCTATGGACGCGACCCAGTCGTTCAGTCTTTTTGTTCCGTATCTATGGCGACCCAGTCGTTCAGTCTTTTTGTTCTGTATCTATGGACGCGACCCAGTCGTTCAGTCTTTTTGTTCTGTATCTATGGCGACCCAGTCGTTCAGTCTTTTTGTTCTGTATCTATGGACGCGACCAAGTCGTTCTGTCTTTTGTTCTGTATCTATGGCGACCCAGTCGTTCAGTCTTTTTGTTCTGTATCTATGGACCCGACCCAGTCGTTCAGTCTTTTTGTTCTGTATCTATGGCGACCCAGTCGTTCAGTCTTTTTGTTCCGTATCTATGGCGACCCAGTCGTTCAGTCTTTTTGTTCTGTATCTATGGACGAGACCCAGTCGTTCAGTCTTTTTGTTCAGTATCTATGGACGCGACCCAGTCGTTCAGTCTTTTTGTTCAGTATCTATGGACGCGACCCAGTCGTTTAGTCTTTTTGTTCCGTATCTATGGACGCGACCCTGTCGTTTAGTCTTTTTGTTCAGTATCTATGGACGAGACCCAGTCGTTCAGTCTTTTTGTTCCGTATCTATGGCGACCCAGTCGTTCAGTCTTTTTGTTCTGTATCTATGGACGCGACCCAGTCGTTCAGTCTTTTTGTTCTGTATCTATGGCGACCCAGTCGTTCAGTCTTTTTGTTCTGTATCTATGGACGCGACCAAGTCGTTCTGTCTTTTTGTTCTGTATCTATGGCGACCCAGTCGTTCAGTCTTTTTGTTCTGTATCTATGGACGCGACCCAGTCGTTCAGTCTTTTTTGTTCTGTATCTATGGCGACCCAGTCGTTCAGTCTTTTTGTTCCGTATCTATGGCGACCCAGTCGTTCAGTCTTTTTGTTCTGTATCTATGGACGCGACCCAGTCGTTCAGTCTTTTTGTTCTGTATCTATGGCGACCCAGTCGTTCAGTCTTTTTGTTCTGTATCTATGGACGCGACCAAGTCGTTCTGTCTTTTTGTTCTGTATCTATGGCGACCCAGTCGTTCAGTCTTTTTGTTCTGTATCTATGGACGCGACCCAGTCGTTCAGTCTTTTTGTTCTGTATCTATGGCGACCCAGTCGTTCAGTCTTTTTGTTCCGTATCTATGGCGACCCAGTCGTTCAGTCTTTTTGTTCTGTATCTATGGACGAGACCCAGTCGTTCAGTCTTTTTGTTCAGTATCTATGGACGCGACCCAGTCGTTCAGTCTTTTTGTTCAGTATCTATGGACGCGACCCAGTCGTTTAGTCTTTTTGTTCCGTATCTATGGACGCGACCCTGTCGTTTAGTCTTTTTGTTCAGTATCTATGGACGAGACCCAGTCGTTTAGTCTTTTTGTTCTGTATCTATGGACGCGACCCAGTCGTTCAGTCTTTTTGTTCTGTATCTATGGCGACCCAGTCGTTTAGTCTTTTTGTTCCGTATCTATGGCGACCCAGTCGTTCAGTCTTTTTGTTCTGTATCTATGGACGCGACCCAGTCGTTTAGTGTTTTTGTTCTGTATCTATGGACCCGACCCAGTCGTTTAGTCTTTTTGTTCTGTATCTATGGACGCGACCCAGTCGTTCAGTCTTTTTGTTCTGTATCTATGGCGACCCAGTCGTTCAGTCTTTTTGTTCTGTATCTATGGACGCGACACAGTCGTTCAGTCTTTTTGTTCCGTATCTATGGCGACCCAGTCGTTCAGTCTTTTTGTTCTGTATCTATGGACGAGACCCAGTCGTTCAGTCTTTTTGTTCAGTATCTATGGACGCGACCCAGTCGTTCAGTCTTTTTGTTCTGTATCTATGGACGCGACCCAGTCGTTTAGTCTTTTTGTTCTGTATCTATGGCGACCCAGTCGTTCAGTCTTTTTCTTCTGTATCTATGGCGACCCAGTCGTTTAGTCTTTTTGTTCTGTATCTATGGACGCGACCCAGTCGTTCAGTCTTTTTGTTCTGTATCTATGGACGCGACCCAGTCGTTTAGTCTTTTTGTTCCGTATCTATGGACGCGACCCTGTCGTTTAGTCTTTTTGTTCTGTATCTATGGACGCGACCCAGTCGTTCAGTCTTGTTGTTCTGTATCTATGGCGATCCAGTCGTTTCATCTTTTTGTTCTGTAGCTATGGACGCGACACAGTCGTTCAGTCTTTTTGTTCCGTATCTATGGCGACCCAGTCGTTCAGTCTTTTTGTTCTGTATCTATGGACGCGACCCAGTCGTTCAGTCTTTTTGTTCCGTATCTATGGCGACCCAGTCGTTCAGTCTTTTGTTCTGTATCTATGGACGCGACCCAGTCGTTTAGTGTTTTTGTTCTGTATCTATGGACCCGACCCAGTCGTTTAGTCTTTTTGTTCTGTATCTATGGACGCGACCCAGTCGTTCAGTCTTTTTGTTCTGTATCTATGGCGACCCAGTCGTTCAGTCTTTTTGTTCTGTATCTATGGACGCGACACAGTCGTTCAGTCTTTTTGTTCCGTATCTATGGCGACCCAGTCGTTCAGTCTTTTTGTTCTGTATCTATGGACGAGACCCAGTCGTTCAGTCTTTTGTTCAGTATCTATGGACGCGACCCAGTCGTTCAGTCTTTTTGTTCTGTATCTATGGACGCGACCCAGTCGTTTAGTCTTTTTGTTCTGTATCTATGGCGACCCAGTCGTTCAGTCTTTTTCTTCTGTATCTATGGCGACCCAGTCGTTTAGTCTTTTTTGTTCTGTATCTATGGACGCGACCCAGTCGTTCAGTCTTTTTGTTCTGTATCTATGGACGCGACCCAGTCGTTTAGTCTTTTTGTTCCGCATCTATGGACGCGACCCAGTCGTTCAGTCTTTTTGTTCCGTATCTATGGCGACCCAGTCGTTCAGTCTTTTTGTTCTGTATCTATGGACCTGACCCAGTCGTTCAGTCTTTTTGTTCCGTATCTATGGCGACCCAGTCGTTTAGTCTTTTTGTTCTGTATCTATGGACGCGACCCAGTCGTTCAGTCTTTTTGTTCCGTATCTATGGCGACCCAGTCGTTCAGTCTTTTTGTTCTGTATCTATGGACGCGACCCAGTCGTTCAGTCTTTTTGTTCTGTATCTATGGCGACCCAGTCGTTCAGTCTTTTTGTTCTGTATCTATGGACGCGACCAAGTCGTTCTGTCTTTTGTTCTGTATCTATGGCGACCCAGTCGTTCAGTCTTTTTGTTCTGTATCTATGGACGCGACCCAGTCGTTCAGTCTTTTTGTTCTGTATCTATGGCGACCCAGTCGTTCAGTCTTTTTGTTCCGTGTCTATGGCGACCCAGTCGTTCAGTCTTTTTGTTCTGTATCTATGGACGAGACCCAGTCGTTCAGTCTTTTTGTTCAGTATCTATGGGCGCGACCCAGTCGTTTAGTCTTTTTGTTCCGTATCTATGGACGCGACCCTGTCGTTTAGTCTTTTTGTTCAGTATCTATGGACGAGACCCAGTCGTTTAGTCTTTTTGTTCTGTATCTATGGACGCGACCCAGTCGTTCAGTCTTTTTGTTCTGTATCTATGGCGACCCAGTCGTTCAGTCTTTTTGTTCTGTATCTATGGACGCGACACAGTCGTTCAGTCTTTTTGTTCCGTATCTATGGCGACCCAGTCGTTCAGTCTTTTTGTTCTGTATCTATGGACGAGACCCAGTCGTTCAGTCTTTTTGTTCAGTATCTATGGACGCGACCCAGTCGTTCAGTCTTTTTGTTCTGTATCTATGGACGCGACCCAGTCGTTTAGTCTTTTTGTTCTGTATCTATGGCGACCCAGTCGTTCAGTCTTTTTCTTCTGTATCTATGGCGACCCAGTCGTTCAGTCTTTTTGTTCTGTATCTATGGACGCGACCCAGTCGTTTAGTCTTTTTGTTCCGTATCTATGGACGCGACCCTGTCGTTTAGTCTTTTTGTTCTGTATCTATGGACGCGACCCAGTCGTTCAGTCTTGTTGTTCTGTATCTATGGCGATCCAGTCGTTTCATCTTTTTGTTCTGTAGCTATGGACGCGACACAGTCGTTCAGTCTTTTTGTTCCGTATCTATGGCGACCCAGTCGTTCAGTCTTTTTGTTCTGTATCTATGGACGCGACCCAGTCGTTCAGTCTTTTTGTTCTGTATCTATGGCGACCCAGTCGTTCAGTCTTTTTGTTCTGTATCTATGGACGCGACCAAGTCGTTCTGTCTTTTTGTTCTGTATCTATGGCGACCCAGTAGTTCAGTCTTTTTGTTCTGTATCTATGGCGACCCAGTCGTTCAGTCTTTTTGTTCTGTATCTATGGCGACCCAGTCGTTCAGTATTTTTGTTGCTTATCTTTGGCGACCCAGTCGTTCAGTCTTTTTGTTCTGTATATATGGACGAGACCCAGTCGTTCAGTCTTTTTGTTCAGTATCTATGGACGCGACCCAGTCGTTCAGTCTTTTTGTTCAGTATCTATGGGCGCGACCCAGTCGTTTAGTCTTTTTGTTCCGTATCTATGGACGCGACCCTGTCGTTTAGTCTTTTTGTTCAGTATCTATGGACGAGACCCAGTCGTTTAGTCTTTTTGTTCTGTATCTATGGACGCGACCCAGTCGTTCAGTCTTTTTGTTCTGTATCTATGGCGACCCAGTCGTTCAGTCTTTTTGTTCTGTATCTATGGCGACCCAGTCGTTTAGTCTTTTTGTTCCGTATCTATGGCGACCCAGTCGTTCAGTCTTTTTGTTCTGTATCTATGGGCGCGACCCAGTCGTTTAGTGTTTTTGTTCTGTATCTATGGACCCGACCCAGTCGTTTAGTCTTTTTGTTCTGTATCTATGGACGCGACCCAGTCGTTCAGTCTTTTTGTTCTGTATCTATGGCGACCCAGTCGTTCAGTCTTTTTGTTCTGTATCTATGGACGCGACACAGTCGTTCAGTCTTTGTTCCGTATCTATGGCGACCCAGTCGTTCAGTCTTTTTGTTCTGTATCTATGGACGAGACCCAGTCGTTCAGTCTTTTTGTTCAGTATCTATGGACGCGACCCAGTCGTTCAGTCTTTTTGTTCTGTATCTATGGACGCGACCCAGTCGTTTAGTCTTTTTGTTCTGTATCTATGGCGACCCAGTCGTTCAGTCTTTTTCTTCTGTATCTATGGCGACCCAGTCGTTTAGTCTTTTTGTTCTGTATCTATGGACGCGACCCAGTCGTTCAGTCTTTTTGTTCTGTATCTATGGACGCGACCCAGTCGTTTAGTCTTTTTGTTCCGTATCTATGGACGCGACCCTGTCGTTTAGTCTTTTGTTCTGTATCTATGGACGCGACCCAGTCGTTCAGTCTTGTTGTTCTGTATCTATGGCGATCCAGTCGTTTCATCTTTTTGTTCTGTAGCTATGGACGCGACACAGTCGTTCAGTCTTTTTTTTCCGTATCTATGGCGACCCAGTCATTCAGTCTTTTTGTTCTGTATCTATGGACGCGACCCAGTCGTTCAGTCTTTTTGTTCCGTATCTATGGCGACCCAGTCGTTCAGTCTTTTTGTTCTGTATCTATGGACGCGACCCAGTCGTTTAGTGTTTTTGTTCTGTATCTATGGACCCGACCCAGTCGTTTAGTCTTTTTGTTCTGTATCTATGGACGCGACCCAGTCGTTCAGTCTTTTTGTTCTGTATCTATGGCGACCCAGTCGTTCAGTCTTTTTGTTCTGTATCTATGGACGCGACACAGTCGTTCAGTCTTTTTGTTCCGTATCTATGGCGACCCAGTCGTTCAGTCTTTTTGTTCTGTATCTATGGACGAGACCCAGTCGTTCAGTCTTTTTGTTCAGTATCTATGGACGCGACCCAGTCGTTCAGTCTTTTTGTTCTGTATCTATGGCGACCCAGTCGTTCAGTCTTTTTGTTCTGTATCTATGGCGACCCAGTCGTTCAGTCTTTTTCTTCTGTATCTATGGCGACCCAGTCGTTTAGTCTTTGTTCTGTATCTATGGACGCGACCCAGTCGTTCAGTCTTTTTGTTCTGTATCTATGGACGCGACCCAGTCGTTTAGTCTTTTTGTTCCGCATCTATGGACGCGACCCAGTCGTTCAGTCTTTTTGTTCCGTATCTATGGCGACCCAGTCGTTCAGTCTTTTTGTTCTGTATCTATGGACCTGACCCAGTCGTTCAGTCTTTTTGTTCCGTATCTATGGCGACCCAGTCGTTTAGTCTTTTTGTTCTGTATCTATGGACGCGACCCAGTCGTTCAGTCTTTTTGTTCCGTATCTATGGCGACCCAGTCGTTCAGTCTTTTTGTTCTGTATCTATGGACGCGACCCAGTCGTTCAGTCTTTTTGTTCTGTATCTATGGCGACCCAGTCGTTCAGTCTTTTTGTTCTGTATCTATGGACGCGACCAAGTCGTTCTGTCTTTTTGTTCTGTATCTATGGCGACCCAGTCGTTCAGTCTTTTGTTCTGTATCTATGGACGCGACCCAGTCGTTCAGTCTTTTTGTTCTGTATCTATGGCGACCCAGTCGTTCAGTCTTTTTGTTCCGTATCTATGGCGACCCAGTCGTTCAGTCTTTTTGTTCTGTATCTATGGACGAGACCCAGTCGTTCAGTCTTTTGTTCAGTATCTATGGACGCGACCCAGTCGTTCAGTCTTTTTGTTCAGTATCTATGGACGCGACCCAGTCGTTTAGTCTTTTTGTTCCGTATCTATGGACGCGACCCTGTCGTTTAGTCTTTTTGTTCAGTATCTATGGACGAGACCCAGTCGTTTAGTCTTTTTGTTCTGTATCTATGGACGCGACCCAGTCGTTCAGTCTTTTTGTTCTGTATCTATGGCGACCCAGTCGTTCAGTCTTTTTGTTCTGTATCTATGGACGCGACACAGTCGTTCAGTCTTTTTGTTCCGTATCTATGGCGACCCAGTCGTTCAGTCTTTTTGTTCTGTATCTATGGACGAGACCCAGTCGTTCAGTCTTTTTGTTCAGTATCTATGGACGCGACCCAGTCGTTCAGTCTTTTTGTTCTGTATCTATGGACGCGACCCAGTCGTTTAGTCTTTTTGTTCTGTATCTATGGCGACCCAGTCGTTCAGTCTTTTCTTCTGTATCTATGGCGACCCAGTCGTTCAGTCTTTTGTTCTGTATCTATGGACGCGACCCAGTCGTTTAGTCTTTTTGTTCCGTATCTATGGACGCGACCCTGTCGTTTAGTCTTTTTGTTCTGTATCTATGGACGCGACCCAGTCGTTCAGTCTTGTTGTTCTGTATCTATGGCGATCCAGTCGTTTCATCTTTTTGTTCTGTAGCTATGGACGCGACACAGTCGTTCAGTCTTTTTGTTCCGTATCTATGGCGACCCAGTCGTTCAGTCTTTTTGTTCTGTATCTATGGACGCGACCCAGTCGTTCAGTCTTTTTGTTCCGTATCTATGGCGGCCCAGTCGTTCAGTCTTTTTGTTCTGTATCTATGGACGCGACCCAGTCGTTCAGTCTTTTTGTTCTGTATCTATGGCGACCCATTCGTTCAGTCTTTTTGTTCTGTATCTATGGACGCGACACAGTCGTTCAGTCTTTTTGTTCCGTATCTATGGCGACCCAGTCGTTCAGTCTTTTGTTCTGTATCTATGGACGCGACCCAGTCGTTCAGTCTTTTTGTTCTGTATCTATGGACGCGACCCAGTCGTTTAGTCTTTTTGTTCTGTATCTATGGCGACCCAGTCGTTCAGTCTTTTTCTTCTGTATCTATGGCGACCCAGTCGTTCAGTCTTTTTGTTCTGTATCTATGGACGAGACCCAGTCGTTCAGTCTTTTTGTTCAGTATCTATGGACGCGACCCAGTCGTTCAGTCTTTTTGTTCTGTATCTATGGACGCGACCCAGTCGTTTAGTCTTTTTGTTCTGTATCTATTGCGACCCAGTCGTTCAGTCTTTTTCTTCTGTATCTATGGCGACCCAGTCGTTTAGTCTTTTTGTTCTGTATCTATGGACGCGACCCAGTCGTTCAGTCTTTTTGTTCTGTATCTATGGCGACCCAGTCGTTCAGTCTTTTTGTTCTGTATCTATGGACGAGACCCAGTCGTTCAGTCTTTTTGTTCAGTATCTATGGACGCGACCCAGTCGTTCAGTCTTTTGTTCAGTATCTATGGACGCGACCCAGTCGTTTAGTCTTTTTGTTCCGTATCTATGGACGCGACCCTGTCGTTTAGTCTTTTTGTTCTGTATCTATGGACGCGACCCAGTCGTTCAGTCTTGTTGTTCTGTATCTATGGCGATCCAGTCGTTTCATCTTTTTGTTCTGTAGCTATGGACGCGACCCAGTCGTTCAGTCTTTTTGTTCTGTATCTATGGACGCGACCCAGTCGTTTAGTCTTTTTGTTCTGTATCTATGGCGACCCAGTCGTTCAGTCTTTTCTTCTGTATCTATGGCGACCCAGTCGTTTAGTCTTTTTGTTCAGTATCTATGGACGCGACCTAGTCGTTTAGTCTTTTTGTTCTGTATCTATGGACGCGACACAGTCGTTCAGTCTTTTTGTTCCGTATCTATGGCGACCCAGTCGTTCAGTCTTTTGTTCTGTATCTATGGACGAGACCCAGTCGTTCAGTCTTTTTGTTCAGTATCTATGGACGCGACCCAGTCGTTCAGTCTTTTTGTTCTGTATCTATGGACGCGACCCAGTCGTTTAGTCTTTTTGTTCTGTATCTATTGCGACCCAGTCGTTCAGTCTTTTTGTTCTGTATCTATGGACGCGACCCAGTCGTTCAGTCTTTTTGTTCAGTATCTATGGACGCGACCCAGTCGTTTAGTCTTTTTGTTCCGTATCTATGGACGCGACCCTGTCGTTCAGTCTTTTTGTTCTGTATCTATGGACGCGACCCAGTCGTTCAGTCTTTTTGTTCAGTATCTATGGACGCGACCCAGTCGTTTAGTCTTTTGTTCCGTATCTATGGACGCGACCCTGTCGTTTAGTCTTTTTGTTCAGTATCTATGGACGAGACCCAGTCGTTTAGTCTTTTTGTTCTGTATCTATGGACGCGACCCAGTCGTTCAGTCTTTTTGTTCTGTATCTATGGCGACCCAGTCGTTCAGTCTTTTTGTTCTGTATCTATGGACGCGACCCAGTCGTTCAGTCTTTTTGTTCTGTATCTATGGACGCGACCCAGTCGTTCAGTCTTTTGTTCAGTATCTATGGACGCGACCCAGTCGTTTAGTCTTTTTGTTCCGTATCTATGGACGCGACCCTGTCGTTTAGTCTTTTTGTTCAGTATCTATGGACGAGACCCAGTCGTTTAGTCTTTTTGTTCTGTATCTATGGACGCGACCCAGTCGTTCAGTCTTTTTGTTCTGTATCTATGGCGACCCAGTCGTTCAGTCTTTTTGTTCTGTATCTATGGACGCGACACAGTCGTTCAGTCTTTTTGTTCCGTATCTATGGCGACCCAGTCGTTCAGTCTTTTTGTTCTGTATCTATGGACGAGACCCAGTCGTTCAGTCTTTTTGTTCAGTATCTATGGACGCGACCCAGTCGTTCAGTCTTTTTGTTCTGTATCTATGGACGCGACCCAGTCGTTTAGTCTTTTTGTTCTGTATCTATGGCGACCCAGTCGTTCAGTCTTTTCTTCTGTATCTATGGCGACCCAGTCGTTCAGTCTTTTTGTTCTGTATATATGGACGCGACCCAGTCGTTTAGTCTTTTTGTTCCGTATCTATGGACGCGACCCTGTCGTTTAGTCTTTTTGTTCTGTATCTATGGACGCGACCCAGTCGTTCAGTCTTGTTGTTCTGTATCTATGGCGATCCAGTCGTTTCATCTTTTTGTTCTGTAGCTATGGACGCGACACAGTCGTTCAGTCTTTTTGTTCCGTATCTATGGCGACCCAGTCGTTCAGTCTTTTTGTTCTGTATCTATGGACGCGACCCAGTCGTTCAGTCTTTTTGTTCCGTATCTATGGCGACCCAGTCGTTCAGTCTTTTTGTTCTGTATCTATGGACGCGATCCAGTCGTGCAGTCTTTTTGTTCCGTATCTATGGCGACCCAGTCGTTCAGTCTTTTTGTTCTGTATCTATGGACGCGACCCAGTCGTTCAGTCTTTTTGTTCTGTATCTATGGCGACCCATTCGTTCAGTCTTTTTGTTCTGTATCTATGGACGCGACACAGTCGTTCAGTCTTTTTGTTCCGTATCTATGGCGACCCAGTCGTTCAGTCTTTTTGTTCTGTATCTATGGACGCGACCCAGTCGTTCAGTCTTTTTGTTCTGTATCTATGGACGCGACCCAGTCGTTTAGTCTTTTTGTTCTGTATCTATGGCGACCCAGTCGTTCAGTCTTTTTCTTCTGTATCTATGGCGACCCAGTCGTTCAGTCTTTTTGTTCTGTATCTATGGACGAGACCCAGTCGTTCAGTCTTTTTGTTCAGTATCTATGGACGCGACCCAGTCGTTCAGTCTTTTGTTCTGTATCTATGGACGCGACCCAGTCGTTTAGTCTTTTTGTTCTGTATCTATTGCGACCCAGTCGTTCAGTCTTTTTCTTCTGTATCTATGGCGACCCAGTCGTTTAGTCTTTTTGTTCTGTATCTATGGACGCGACCCAGTCGTTCAGTCTTTTTGTTCTGTATCTATGGCGACCCAGTCGTTCAGTCTTTTTGTTCTGTATCTATGGACGAGACCCAGTCGTTCAGTCTTTTTGTTCAGTATCTATGGACGCGACCCAGTCGTTCAGTCTTTTTGTTCAGTATCTATGGACGCGACCCAGTCGTTTAGTCTTTTTGTTCCGTATCTATGGACGCGACCCTGTCGTTTAGTCTTTTTGTTCTGTATCTATGGACGCGACCCAGTCGTTCAGTCTTGTTGTTCTGTATCTATGGCGATCCAGTTGTTTCATCTTTTTGTTCTGTAGCTATGGACGCGACCCAGTCGTTCAGTCTTTTTGTTCTGTATCTATGGACGCGACCCAGTCGTTTAGTCTTTTTGTTCTGTATCTATGGCGACCCAGTCGTTCAGTCTTTTTCTTCTGTATCTATGGCGACCCAGTCGTTTAGTCTTTTTGTTCAGTATCTATGGACGCGACCTAGTCGTTTAGTCTTTTTGTTCTGTATCTATGGACGCGACACAGTCGTTCAGTCTTTTTGTTCCGTATCTATGGCGACCCAGTCGTTCAGTCTTTTTGTTCTGTATCTATGGACGAGACCCAGTCGTTCAGTCTTTTTGTTCTGTATCTATGGACGCGACCCAGTCGTTTAGTCTTTTTGTTCTGTATCTATTGCGACCCAGTCGTTCAGTCTTTTTCTTCTGTATCTATGGCGACCCAGTCGTTTAGTCTTTTTGTTCTGTATCTATGGACGCGACCCAGTCGTTCAGTCTTTTTGTTCTGTATCTATGGCGACCCAGTCGTTCAGTCTTTTTGTTCTGTATCTATGGACGAGACCCAGTCGTTCAGTCTTTTTGTTCAGTATCTATGGACGCGACCCAGTCGTTCAGTCTTTTTGTTCAGTATCTATGGACGCGACCCAGTCGTTTAGTCTTTTTGTTCCGTATCTATGGACGCGACCCTGTCGTTTAGTCTTTTGTTCTGTATCTATGGACGCGACCCAGTCGTTCAGTCTTGTTGTTCTGTATCTATGGCGATCCAGTCGTTTCATCTTTTTGTTCTGTAGCTATGGACGTGACACAGTCGTTCAGTCTTTTTGTTCCGTATCTATGGCGACCCAGTCGTTCAGTCTTTTTGTTCTGTATCTATGGACGCGACCCAGTCGTTCAGTCTTTTTGTTCCGTATCTATGGACGCGACCCAGTCGTTCAGTCTTTTTGTTCCGTAGCTATGGACGCGACCCAGTCGTTCAGTCTTTTTGTTCTGTATCTATGGACGCGACCCAGTCGTTCAGTCTTTTTGTTCCGTAGCTATGGACGCGACCCAGTCGTTCAGTCTTTTTGTTCCGTAGCTATGGACGCAACCCAGTCGTTCAGTCTTTTTGTTCCGTATCTATGGACGCGACCCAGTCGTTCAGTCTTTTTGTTCCGTAGCTATGGACGCGACCCAGTCGTTCAGTCTTTTTGTTCTGTATCTATGGACGCAACCCAGTCGTTCAGTCTTTTTGTTCCGTATCTATGGACGCGACCCAGTCGTTCAGTCTTTTTGTTCTGTATCTATGGACGCGACCCAGTCGTTCAGTCTTTTTGTTCTGTATCTATGGCGACCCAGTCGTTCAGTCTTTTTGTTCTGTATCTATGGACCTGACCCAGTCGTTCAGTCTTTTTGTTCCGTATCTATGGCGACCCAGTCGTTTAGTCTTTTTGTTCTGTATCTATGGACGCGACCCAGTCGTTCAGTCTTTTGTTCCGTATCTATGGCGACCCAGTCGTTCAGTCTTTTTGTTCTGTATCTATGGACGCGACCCAGTCGTTCAGTCTTTTTGTTCTGTATCTATGGCGACCCAGTCGTTCAGTCTTTTTGTTCTGTATCTATGGACGCGACCAAGTCGTTCTGTCTTTTTGTTCTGTATCTATGGCGACCCAGTCGTTCAGTCTTTTTGTTCTGTATCTATGGACGCGACCCAGTCGTTCAGTCTTTTTGTTCTGTATCTATGGCGACCCAGTCGTTCAGTCTTTTTGTTCCGTATCTATGGCGACCCAGTCGTTCAGTCTTTTTGTTCTGTATCTATGGACGAGACCCAGTCGTTCAGTCTTTTTGTTCAGTATCTATGGGCGCGACCCAGTCGTTCAGTCTTTTTGTTCAGTATCTATGGACGCGACCCAGTCGTTTAGTCTTTTTGTTCGTATCTATGGACCCGACCCTGTCGTTTAGTCTTTTTGTTCAGTATCTATGGACGAGACCCAGTCGTTTAGTCTTTTTGTTCTGTATCTATGGACGCGACCCAGTCGTTCAGTCTTTTTGTTCTGTATCTATGGCGACCCAGTCGTTTAGTCTTTTTGTTCCGTATCTATGGCGACCCAGTCGTTCAGTCTTTTTGTTCTGTATCTATGGACGCGACCCAGTCGTTTAGTGTTTTTGTTCTGTATCTATGGACCCAACCCAGTCGTTTAGTCTTTTTGTTCTGTATCTATGGACGCGACCCAGTCGTTCAGTCTTTTTGTTCTGTATCTATGGCGACCCAGTCGTTCAGTCTTTTTGTTCTGTATCTATGGACGCGACACAGTCGTTCAGTCTTTTTGTTCCGTATCTATGGCGACCCAGTCGTTCAGTCTTTTTGTTCTGTATCTATGGACGAGACCCAGTCGTTCAGTCTTTTTGTTCAGTATCTATGGACGCGACCCAGTCGTTCAGTCTTTTTGTTCTGTATCTATGGACGCGACCCAGTCGTTTAGTCTTTTTGTTCTGTATCTATGGCGACCCAGTCGTTCAGTCTTTTTCTTCTGTATCTATGGCGACCCAGTCGTTTAGTCTTTTTGTTCTGTATCTATGGACGCGACCCAGTCGTTCAGTCTTTTTGTTCTGTATCTATGGACGCGACCCAGTCGTTTAGTCTTTTTGTTCCGTATCTATGGACGCGACCCTGTCGTTTAGTCTTTTTGTTCTGTATCTATGGACGCGACCCAGTCGTTCAGTCTTGTTGTTCTGTATCTATGGCGATCCAGTCGTTTCATCTTTTTGTTCTGTAGCTATGGACGCGACACAGTCGTTCAGTCTTTTTGTTCCGTATCTATGGCGACCCAGTCGTTCAGTCTTTTTGTTCTGTATCTATGGACGCGACCCAGTCGTTCAGTCTTTTTGTTCCGTATCTATGGCGACCCAGTCGTTCAGTCTTTTTGTTCTGTATCTATGGACGCGACCCAGTCGTTTAGTGTTTTTGTTCTGTATCTATGGACCCGACCCAGTCGTTTAGTCTTTTTGTTCTGTATCTATGGACGCGACCCAGTCGTTCAGTCTTTTTGTTCTGTATCTATGGCGACCCAGTCGTTCAGTCTTTTTGTTCTGTATCTATGGACGCGACACAGTCGTTCAGTCTTTTTGTTCCGTATCTATGGCGACCCAGTCGTTCAGTCTTTTTGTTCTGTATCTATGGACGAGACCCAGTCGTTCAGTCTTTTTGTTCAGTATCTATGGACGCGACCCAGTCGTTCAGTCTTTTTGTTCTGTATCTATGGACGCGACCCAGTCGTTTTAGTCTTTTTGTTCTGTATCTATGGCGACCCAGTCGTTCAGTCTTTTTCTTCTGTATCTATGGCGACCCAGTCGTTTAGTCTTTTTGTTCTGTATCTATGGACGCGACCCAGTCGTTCAGTCTTTTTGTTCTGTATCTATGGACGCGACCCAGTCGTTTAGTCTTTTTGTTCCGCATCTATGGACGCGACCCAGTCGTTCAGTCTTTTTGTTCCGTATCTATGGCGACCCAGTCGTTCAGTCTTTTTGTTCTGTATCTATGGACGCGACCCAGTCGTTCAGTCTTTTTGTTCCGTATCTATGGCGACCCAGTCGTTCAGTCTTTTTGTTCCGTATCTATGGACGCGACCCAGTCGTTCAGTCTTTTTGTTCCGTATCTATGGCGACCCAGTCGTTTAGTCTTTTTGTTCTGTATCTATGGACGCGACCCAGTCGTTCAGTCTTTTTGTTCCGTATCTATGGCGACCCAGTCATTCAGTCTTTTTGTTCTGTATCTATGGACGCGACCCAGTCGTTCAGTCTTTTTGTTCTGTATCTATGGCGACCCAGTCGTTCAGTCTTTTTGTTCTGTATCTATGGACGCGACCAAGTCGTTCTGTCTTTTGTTCTGTATCTATGGCGACCCAGTCGTTCAGTCTTTTTGTTCTGTATCTATGGACGCGACCCAGTCGTTCAGTCTTTTTGTTCTGTATCTATGGCGACCCAGTCGTTCAGTCTTTTTGTTCAGTATCTATGGACGCGACCTAGTCGTTCAGTCTTTTTGTTCTGTATCTATGGACGCGACCCAGTCGTTCAGTCTTTTTCTTCTGTATCTATGGATGCGGCCCAGTCATTCAGTCTTTTTGTTCCGTATCTATGGCGACCCAGTCGTTCAGTCTTTTTGTTCTGTATCTATGGACGAGACCCAGTCGTTCAGTCTTTTTGTTCAGTATCTATGGACGCGACCCAGTCGTTCAGTCTTTTTGTTCAGTATCTATGGACGCGACCCAGTCGTTTAGTCTTTTTGTTCAGTATCTATGGACGCGACCCTGTCGTTTAGTCTTTTTGTTCAGTATCTATGGACGAGACCCAGTCGTTTAGTCTTTTTGTTCTGTATCTATGGACGCGACCCAGTCGTTCAGTCTTTTTGTTCTGTATCTATGGCGACCCAGTCGTTTAGTCTTTTTGTTCCGTATCTATGGCGACCCAGTTGTTCAGTCTTTTTGTTCTGTATCTATGGACCCGACCCAGTCGTTCAGTCTTTTTGTTCTGTATCTATGGACGCGACTCAGTGGTTCAGTCTTTTTGTTCAGTATCTATGGACGCGACCTAGTCGTTTAGTCTTTTTGTTCTGTATCTATGGACGCGACCCAGTCGTTCAGTCTTTTTGTTCTGTATCTATGGCGACCCAGTCGTTCAGTCTTTTTGTTCTGTATCTATGGACGCGACACAGTCGTTCAGTCTTTTTGTTCCGTATCTATGGCGACCCAGTCGTTCAGTCTTTTTGTTCTGTATCTATGGACGAGACCCAGTCGTTCAGTCTTTTTGTTCAGTATCTATGGACGCGACCCAGTCGTTCAGTCTTTTTATTCTGTATCTATGGACGCGACCCAGTCGTTTAGTCTTTTTGTTCTGTATCTATGGCGACCCAGTCGTTCAGTCTTTTTCTTCTGTATCTATGGCGACCCAGTCGTTTAGTCTTTTTGTTCTGTATCTATGGACGCGACCCAGTCGTTCAGTCTTTTTGTTCTGTATCTATGGACGCGACCCAGTCGTTTAGTCTTTTTGTTCCGTATCTATGGACGCGACCCTGTCGTTTAGTCTTTTTGTTCTGTATCTATGGACGCGACACAGTCGTTCAGTCTTGTTGTTCTGTATCTATGGCGATCCAGTCGTTTCATCTTTTTGTTCTGTAGCTATGGACGCGACACAGTCGTTCAGTCTTTTAGTTCCGTATCTATGGCGACCCAGTCGTTCAGTCTTTTTGTTCCGTATCTATGGACGCGACCCAGTCGTTCAGTCTTTTTGTTCCGTAGCTATGGACGCAACCCAGTCGTTCAGTCTTTTTGTTCCGTAGCTATGGACGCGACCCAGTCGTTCAGTCTTTTTGTTCCGTATCTATGGACGCGACCCAGTCGTTCAGTCTTTTTGTTCTGTATCTATGGCGACCCAGTCGTTCAGTCTTTTAGTTCTGTATCTATGGACCTGACCCAGTCGTTCAGTCTTTTTGTTCCGTATCTATGGCGACCAGTCGTTTAGTCTTTTGTTCTGTATCTATGGACGCGACCCAGTCGTTCAGTCTTTTTGTTCCGTATCTATGGCGACCCAGTCGTTCAGTCTTTTTGTTCTGTATCTATGGACGCGACCCAGTCGTTCAGTCTTTTTGTTCTGTATCTATGGCGACCCAGTCGTTCAGTCTTTTTGTTCTGTATCTATGGACGCGACCAAGTCGTTCTGTCTTTTTGTTCTGTATCTATGGCGACCCAGTCGTTCAGTCTTTTTGTTCTGTATCTATGGACGCGACCCAGTCGTTCAGTCTTTTTGTTCTGTATCTATGGCGACCCAGTCGTTCAGTCTTTTTGTTCAGTATCTATGGACGCGACCTAGTCGTTCAGTCTTTTTGTTCTGTATCTATGGACGCGACCCAGTCGTTCAGTCTTTTTCTTCTGTATCTATGGATGCGGCCCAGTCATTCAGTCTTTCTGTTCCGTATCTATGGCGACCCAGTCGTTCAGTCTTTTTGTTCTGTATCTATGGACGAGACCCAGTCGTTCAGTCTTTTTGTTCAGTATCTATGGACGCGACCCAGTCGTTCAGTCTTTTTGTTCAGTATCTATGGACGCGACCCAGTCGTTTAGTCTTTTTGTTCCGTATCTATGGACGCGACCCTGTCGTTTAGTCTTTTTGTTCAGTATCTATGGACGAGACCCAGTCGTTTAGTCTTTTGTTCTGTATCTATGGACGCGACCCAGTCGTTCAGTCTTTTTGTTCTGTATCTATGGCGACCCAGTCGTTTAGTCTTTTTGTTCTGTATCTATGGACGCGACACAGTCGTTCAGTCCTTTTGTTCCGTATCTATGGCGACCCAGTCGTTCAGTCTTTTTGTTCTGTATCTATGGACGAGACCCAGTCGTTCAGTCTTTTTGTTCAGTATCTATGGACGCGACCCAGTCGTTCAGTCTTTTTGTTCTGTATCTATGGACGCGACCCAGTCGTTTAGTCTTTTTGTTCTGTATCTATGGCGACCCAGTCGTTCAGTCTTTTTCTTCTGTATCTATGGCGACCCAGTCGTTTAGTCTTTTTGTTCTGTATCTATGGACGCGACCCAGTCGTTCAGTCTTTTTGTTCTTTATCTATGGCGACCCAGTCGTTCAGTCTTTTTGTTCTGTATCTATGGACGAGACCCAGTCGTTCAGTCTTTTTGTTCAGTATCTATGGACGCGACCCAGTCGTTCAGTCTTTTTGTTCAGTATCTATGGACGCGACCCAGTCGTTTAGTCTTTTTGTTCCGTATCTATGGACGCGACCCTGTCGTTTAGTCTTTTGTTCTGTATCTATGGACGCGACCCAGTCGTTCAGTCTTGTTGTTCTGTATCTATGGCGACCCAGTCGTTCAGTCTTTTTGTTCTGTATCTATGGACCTGACCCAGTCGTTCAGTCTTTTTGTTCCGTATCTATGGCGACCCAGTCGTTTAGTCTTTTTGTTCTGTATCTATGGACGCGACCCAGTCGTTCAGTCTTTTTGTTCCGTATCTATGGCGACCCAGTCGTTCAGTCTTTTTGTTCTGTATCTATGGACGCGACCCAGTCGTTCAGTCTTTTGTTCTGTATCTATGGCGACCCAGTCGTTCAGTCTTTTTGTTCTGTATCTATGGCGACCCAGTAGTTCAGTCTTTTTGTTCTGTATCTATGGCGACCCAGTTGTTCAGTCTTTTTGTTCTGTATCTATGGACGCGACCCAGTCGTTCTGTCTTTTTGTTCTGTATCTATGGCGACCCAGTTGTTCAGTCTTTTTGTTCTGTATCTATGGCGACTTAGTCGTTCTGTCTTTTTGTTCTGTATCTATGGCGACCCAGTCGTTCAGTCTTTTTGTTCTGTATCTACGAATGCCACCCAATCATTCGCTCTAAATGTTCCGTTTCCATGATGGCTGGCAACGTTCTTATCCCTTGCTTGCTAGTGATGTTAAACAGCTCAGACAGAATAACAGCAGAGTAGCTGTGTTTGTTTGTTCCATAACAATAATGTGAGATTTTGCCTGGTACAGATAATTTGCTCACTTGCCAGGCCACTTTTCAGAAAAGATAGCCAACTACACAACACAATCACTTCAAACTGAAGATGGAATAACAGCGAACGAGCTGGATTTAGTGTTTTTCTTTGTGTATATCCATAAAAGTAGAATGCTGATTCATGATTTCGACTGGCTGAGAACAAAATGCCAGCCTGTCTGCCTCCGTCCTTCATTACAACGAGGACAGCTGGAGACATCGTTTAAATATTGAAACAATGTTGCAAATGTCGGAGAGAGACAAATCTCCACTGTTGAAAACCAATTGCTAGTTCAAAAAGAAATGGGAGATAATGTCTAGATGTTTTTTTACGGTGTAGACCTAGTACACAATGCGGTTTTAACCAACCAGCATCCAGGATTAGACCCACCCGTTGTATAAACAATGAGTAACAACTTGCTAGGTGTTGCTGGTAGGTGGCTGATAGGATGGCAATGAGGGCACACAAACCAAGCTGGCATATTTATTCAAAATAGAAGTCTCACAGAGCTGGTTCTGAAAGTGTAACTGAAAACAAAACACTCTCCTTAACGGAATCTAGTATTAGACTTAACTTGACAGTCACAGTGGTCTCCGAGCTACTGCTGACAAAGCCTCCTCAACAACACCTCTCAACAACTAGGTTTGGTTGTTACGGTTACCCTATTACCGCCCCCCGGCACACCGGCAATCATGAGTCATAACCGCAGTCCAATTCCATGTGAGTCACAGTAATCTTCTTCTATACAATCTGGATATGCGTTGGCAGCAAACAAAACCCACCTCGCTAACGACCATCATGTAGCTAGCAGCTAACGTTAGTCAAACAAAACCCACCTCGCTAACGACCATCATGTAGCCAGCAGCTAACGTTAGTCAAACAAAACCCACCTCGCTAACGACCATCATATAGCCAGCAGCTAACGTTAGTCAAACAAAACCCACCTCGCTAACGACCATCATGTAGCCAGCAGCTAACGTTAGTCAAACAAAACCCACCTCGCTAACGACCATCATGTAGCCAGCAGCTAACGTTAGTCAAACAAAACCCACCTCGCTAACGACCATCATATAGCCAGCAGCTAACGTTAGTCAAACAAAACCCACCTCGCTAACGACCATCATGTAGCTAGCAGCTAACGTTAGTCAAACAAAACCCACCTCGCTAACGACCATCATGTAGCCAGCAGCAGCTAACGTTAGTCAAACAAAACCTACCTCGCTAACGACCATCATGTAGCTAGCAGCTAACGTTAGTCAAACAAAACCCACCTCGCTAACGACCATCATGTAGCTAGCAGCTAACGTTAGTCAAACAAAACCCACCTCGCTAACGACCATCATGTAGCCAGCAGCTAATGTTAGTCAAACAAAACCCACCTCGCTAACGACCATCATGTAGCTAGCAGCTAACGTTAGTCAAACAAAACCCACCTCGCTAACGACCATCATGTAGCTAGCAGCTAACGTTAGTCAAACAAAACCCACCTCGCTAACGACCATCATGTAGCCAGCAGCTAACGTTAGTCAAACAAAACCAACCTCGCTAACGACCATCATGTAGCTAGCAGCTAACGTTAGTCAAAATAAACCCACCTCGCTAACAACCATCATGTAGCCAGCAGCTAACGTTAGTCAAACAAAACCCACCTCGCTAACGACCATCTAGTAGCCAGCAGCTAACGTTAGTCAAACAAAACCCACCTCGCTAACGACCATCATGTAGCCAGCAGCTACCGTTAGTAAAACAAAACCCACTTCGCTAATGACCATCATGTAGCCAGCAGCTAACGTTCGTCAAACAAAACCCACCTCACTAACGACCATCATATAGCCAGCAGCTAACGTTAGTCAAACAAAACCCACCTCGCTAACGACCATCATATAGCCAGCAGCTAACGTTAGTCAAACAAAACCCACCTCGCCACGGATGGCTAATGCAGAAAGAAAGAATAAATGGATTCTAATACCACAGAGCTACACAGACAACATGAACACATTTGTCCAACCATTACAGATGGATGGCTAATTCAGAAATAAATAATTAATGGATTCTAGCACCACCATCACTTTCACAAATACAGAGACAGGCAGCCATCTTGCCATCAGTCTTTTTTAGACTAGCTAACTACTGGCATAGTGACACCTACTGAATAGAACTGGTAATGCAGGTTTGGTTAATATCAATAATATCTACTTTATGGAAAATACATTATTTTTATTGAAAATGTTGAAATTGTTTGATTTAATAATTGAATAATTGATTTTACAGGGTTTCTACTTTATGAAACCTGTCTTGTATTTTTTTTTTCAACGTTCACTTTCTTTACATTGTTTGTGTATAGATAGAAAAATTATATTTAAAGACGTTGTAACCTTTGTTTACATAACGCTCAGTCCCTGCTACTGTAGTTCACTAACTACAGAATGTATGTTGTCCATTGAAGTTGTTGTCTCTGGCTCTTTTGATAGCAAGTTTTGTGGGTTTGTTTGAAAAGGGTTTGATCTGCTTAGGAGTGTTTCCAATTCTCCAATTTGAACAGTCCATGGAGGTTTCTTTTGTGTGTATGTGTTATTTAAAGGTTGAGGAAGTAAGTTGTACAACAATTTATGTAGAAAAACACATGTCAATTATTTTGAATCACATTACTATTTATTAGACATTTATTGAACAAACATAGTTTTACCATATTTTGTTGATAGTCACAAGTGGGGATCAATCCTGGAGTTTTATCCCTGAAATTAATTCACTGCGCTGTGACTAAAACACAAATGTAAAACCTCTTAGATGTTAAGTCCCCAATATAGGGTACTTCAAGCGGTTCTGGACCGTTTCCTACTGACGTTCTGGTGTACAAAGCGCTCTGTGAACATTGTATGGTCCAATGCCTTATAGTCCCAGAAAGCCCTGTTTCCACTCTCTCAGTGGAGCTGACTTGAAGTGTCAGGTTTCACACCCCACATTTGCATAGGAAGTGACGTGTCACATTTTCTGGCCTATCCAGACAAATAAACGATTTCCTCTCCCTCTGAGTATATGAAAGGGGACAGTGTAGATATTCTCAGTCGGATGTCGGATGTCGAGATGTCAACATGAAAAATACTAAATCATTTCAGTTTGCTTGCTAACGTTAGCTGGGCTGGCTCCCAAGCTAACGTTACGTGTATAACGTTCTTATTCGTATACAGGAAACCGTTTGCTTTGCTAGTTAGAGTCTAATGTTAGCTAGCTAACATTGTACCTGATTGGTTAGCTCCCAGCATATTCATGCAGGCCAGTAACAACATGATTTGGCACTATGTTCATTGTTGTTTAACTAGCTAACGTTACGTGACATGTGTGCTCTTACACGTTGTTTACCTAGCTAGGTTCATTGTTTACCGAGCTAGGTTCATTGTTTACCTCGCTAGGTTCATTGTTTACCTCGCTAGGTTCATTGTTTACCTCGCTAGGTTCATTGTTTACCTAGCTAGCTAGCTCCATTGTTTACCTAGCTGGCCAGCTACATTAAGCTAAAGTGTACAACACCCGTTGAATATGGCCAGTGTCAGTAAATGCAAAAGAGCGTAATGAAATTGTTGCCAGCAGACCTGGTTAGGCTGTTTTCATGTTATCCAGAGGTTAACAAATCATTGGCCAGAGCGTTGAGTGCTCCGGGAGTGAAACGAGATGGGTGTGGCTAAGGCTTAAGAAGGTGTGAACTAGAGGTTGACCGATTATGATTTTTCAACGCCGATACCGATTTTTGGAGGACCAAAAAAAGCAGATATCGATTAATCGGCCAATTTTTATTTTATTTGTAATACTGACAATTTCAACAATAGTGAATGAACACTGAATTTAACTTAATATAATACATCAATAAAATCAATTTAGCCTCAAGTAAATAATGAAAAATGTTCAATTTGGTTTAAATAATGCAAAAACAAAGTGTTGGAGAAGAAAGTAAAAGTGCAAAATGTGCTATGTAAGAAAGCTAACGTTTCAGTACCTTGCTCAGAACATGAGAACATATGAAAGCTGGTGGTTCCTTTTAACATGAGTCTTCAATAGTCCCAAGTTTTAGGTTGTAGTTATTATAGAAATTATAGGACTATTTCTCTCTATACCATTTGTATTTCATTAACCTTTGACTACTGGATGTTCTTATAGGCACTTTAGTATTGCCAGTGTAACAGTATAGCTTCCGTCCCTCTCCTCGTTCCTCCCTGGGCTCGAACCAGCAACACAACGACAAGAGACACCATCGAAGCAGCGTTACCCATGCAGAGCAAGGGGAAAAACTACTAGAAGGCTCAGAGCGAGTGACGTTTGAAACGCTATTAGTGTGCACCCCGCTAACTAGCTAGCCATTTCACTTCGGTTACACCAGCCTCATCTCGGGAGTTGATTGACTTGAAGTCATAAACAGCTCAATGCTTGACACACAATGAAGAGCTACTGGCGAAACGCACTAAAGTGCTGTTTGAATGAATGTTTACGCGCCTGCTTCTGCCTACCACCGCTCAGTCAGATACTTAGATACTTGTATGCTTGTATGCTCAGTCAGATTATATGCAACACAGGACACGCTAGATAATATCTAGTAATATCATCAACCATGTGTAGTTAACTCGTGATTTTGATTGGTTGTTTTTTATATGATAAGTTTAATGCTAGCTAGCAACTTACCTTGGCTTACTGCATTCGCATCTCCTTGTGGAGTGCAACGAGAGAGAGGCAGGTCATTATTGCGTTGGACTAGTTAATTGTAAGATTTCAAGGACCCCCCGAGCTGACAAGGTGAAAATCTGTCGTAGGGTAGCCTAGTGGTTAGAGTGTAGGGGGGGGCAGGTAGCCTAGTGGTCAGAGTGTAGGGCGGCAGGGTAGCCTAATGGTTAGAGTGTAGGGGCGGCAGGTAGCCTAGTGGTTAGAGTGTAGGGGCGGCAGGGTAGCCTAGTGGTTCGAGCGTAGGGGCGGCAGGGTAGCCTAGTGGTTAGAGCGTAGGGGTGGCAGGGGAGCCTAGTGGTTAGAGCGTAGGGGCGGCAGGTAGCCTAGTGGTTAGAGCGTAGGGGCGGCAGGGTAGCCTAGTGGTTAGAGCGTAGGGGCGGCAGGTAGCCTAGTGGTTAGAGCGTAGGGCGGCAGGGTAGCCTAGTGGTTAGAGCGTAGGGTCGGCAGGTAGCCTAGTGGTTAGAGCGTAGGGCGGCAGGGTAGCCTAGTGGTCAGAGTGTAGTGGCGGCAGGTAGCCTAGTGGTTAGAGTGTAGGGGCGGCAGGTAGCCTAGTGGTTAGAGTGTAGGGGCGGTAGCCTAGAGTAGCCTAGTGGTTAGAGGTAGTGGCGGCAGGTAGCCTAGTGGTTCGAGTGTAGGGGCGGCAGGGTAGCCTAGTGGTTAGAGTGTAGAGGAGGCAGGGTAGCCTAGTGGTTAGAGTGTAGGGGCGGCAGGGTAGCCTAGTGGTTCAAGCGTTGGACTAGTAACCGGAAGGTTGTAAGAAAAAATTCAAAATTAAATAAAAATCGCAAATCGGCATCCAAAAATACTATAGTTTGGTTTGGATCATAATTGAAGGATTTCAGTACAAAGATGAAAAACGAGGGATCCTGGTATTGCAGCAGACTTAGTAGCCTACAGGGCTTGAAGATGGCAGATCGTTCCGGGTTTGCTGGGTAAACAGCATCTCTGTCTCGCTCTTATCTCCCACAAGGGTATAATCTCTCAATTCCCCGTCCTCTCCTCTCTGTCCTGAAAGAGATGAGACTGAGCAACTGCTCTCTCTCTCTCTCTCTCTCTCTCTCTGGGGAGTTGCATATGAAGCTCAGATATGGAGTGTGATCTCTCCACATTAAACTTTAACACTGTAATTCGCCTCTGCCAGGAATGGACCGATTCCAATGAAGACAAAAAGAAAGACTAGGGCTCTATTCATCTAACTCTCTATTCATCTAGGGCTCTATTCATCTAGGGCTCTATTCATCTAACTCTCTATTCATCTAGGGCTCTATTCATCTAGGGCTCTATTCAACTAACTCTCTATTCATCTAGGGCTCTATTCATCTAGGGCTCTATTCAACTAACTCTCTATTCATCTAGGGCTCTATTCATCTAGGGCTCAACTAACTTCATTCACTAACAACTAACTCTTTATTCATCTATCTAGGGCTCTATTCATCTAACTCTCTATTCATCTAGGGCTCTATTCATCTAGGGCTCTATTCAACTAACTCTCTATTCATCTAGGGCTCTATTCAACTAACTCTTTATTCATCTAGGGCTCTATTCATCTAGGGCTCTATTCATCTAACTCTCTATTCATCTAGGGCTCTATTCATCTAGGGCTCTATTCATCTAACTCTCTATTCATCTAGGGCTCTATTCATCTATTCTATTCATCTCTCTATTCATCTAACTCTCTATTCATCTAGGGCTCTCTCTATCTATTCATCTAGGGCTCTATTCATCTAGGGCTCTATTCATCTAACTATTCATCTAGGGCTCTATTCATCTAGGGCTCTATTCATCTATTCATCTAGGGCTCTATTCATCTAATTCATCTAGGGCTCTATTCATCTAGGGCTTTATTCATCTAGGGCTCTATTTATCTCATCTAGGGCTCTATTCATCTAGGGCTCTATTCAACTAACTCTCTATTCATCTAGGGCTCTATTCATCTAGGGCTTTATTCATCTAGGGCTCTATTCATCTAACTCTCTATTCATCTAGGGCTCTATTCATCTAGGGCTCTATTCATCTAACTCTATTCATCTAGGGCTCTATTCATCTAGGGCTCTATTCATCTAGGGCTCTATTCATCTAACTCTATTCATCTAGGGCTCTATTCATCTAACTCTCTATTCATCTAGGGCTCTATTCATCTAGGGCTCTATTCATCTAGGGCTTTATTCATCTAGGGCTCTATTCATCTAACTCTCTATTCATCTAACTCTCTATTCATCTAGGGCTCTATTCATCTAACTCTCTATTCATCTAACTCTCTATTCATCTAGGGCTTTATTCATCTAAGGCTTTATTCATCTAGGGCTTTATTCATCTAGGGCTTTACATCTAACTCTATTCATCTAACTCTCTATTCATCTAACTCTCTATTCATCTAACTCTATTCATCTATTCATCTAACTCTCTATTCATCTAAGGCTTTATCATCTAGGGCTCTCTATTCATCTAGGGCTTTATTCATCTAGGGCTCTATTCATCTAACTCTCTATTCATCTAACTCATCTATTCATCTAGGGCTTTATTCATCTAGGGCTATTCATCTAACTCTATTCATCTAACTTCTATTCATCTAGGGCTCTATTCTATCTATTCTCTAACTCTATACACACTCTCTCTCTATTCATCTAACTCTTATTCATCTAACTCTCTATTCATCTATCTCTATACACACTCTCTCTCTATTCATCTAACTCTCTATTCATCTAACTCTCTATTCATCTATCTCTATACACACTCTCTCTATTCGTCTTTCTATCTATCATCTATTCATCTATCTCTCTATTCATCGATCTATCTATTCATCTCTCTCTCTCTATTCATCGATCTATCTATTAATCTCTCTCTCTCTCTCTCTATTCAACTAACTCTATACACAATCTCTGTCTCTGTCTCTATTCATCTAACTCTCTATTCATCTATCTCTCTCTCTCTATTCATCTATCTCTCTCTCTATTCATCTCTCTCTCTCTATTCATCTATCTCTCTCTCTCTCTATTCATCTATCTCTCTCTCTCTATTCATCTAATTCGCTGTCTCTCTAGTCATCTAACTCTCTCTCAATTCAATTCAAGGGCTTTAATGGCATGGGAAACATGTGTTAACATTGCCAAAGCAAGTGAGGTAGATAATATATAAAGTGAATATATAAAGTGAAATAAGCAATAAAAATTAACAGTAAACATTACACATACAGAAGTTTCAAAACAATTAAGACATTACAAATGTCATATTATATATATAGTGTTTTAACAATGTACAAATGGTAAGGGACACAAGATAAAAAACAATAAATAAGCATAGATATGGGTTGTATTTACAATGGTGTGTGTTCTTCACTGGTTGCCCTTTTCTCGTGGCAACAGGTCACAAATATTGCTGCTGTGATGGCACACTGTGGAATTTCACCCAGTAGATATGAGAGTTTATCAAAATTGGATTTGTTTTCGAATTCTTTGTGGATCTGTGTAATCTGAGGGAAATATGTCTCTCTAATATGGTCATACATTGGGCAGGAGGTTAGGAAGTGCAGCTCAGTTTCCACCTTATTTTGTGGGCAGTGTGCACATAGCCTGTCTTCTCTTGAGAGCCATGTCTGCCTACGGCGGCTTTTCTCAATAGCAAGGCTATGCTCGCTGAGTCTGTACTGTCTCTCTCTCTCTCTCTCTCTCTCTCTCGCGCTCTCTTTCTCGCTTTCTCTCGCTCTCTCTCTCTCTCTCTCTCTCTCTCTCTCTCTCTCTCACACTCTCTCTCTTTCTCTCTCATACACACTCTCTCTCTCTTTCTCTCTCTCTCTTTTCTCTCTCTCTCTCTCTCTCTCTCTCTCTCTCTCTCTCTCTCACTCCCTCTCACTCCCTCTATCTCTTTCCCAAGTTCCTGAACAATCAGAGTGTGCTGTGTCCCCTTTTCTTATGAAGTATGTGTGTAAGAGTACATTTTTTGTCAGAGGCAAGGAGAGGAAAGTTAAGGAGAGTAGAGGAGAGATAAGGAGAGGAGAGGAGAGTTAAGGAGAGGAGAGTAAGTAGAGGAGAGGAGAGTTAAGGAGAGGAGAGATAAGGAGAGGAGAGTTAATGAGAGGAGAGGAGAGTTAAGGAGAGGAGAGTTAAGGAGAGGAGAGGAGAGTTAAGGAGAGGAGAGGGGAGTTAAGGAGAGGAGAGGAGAGTTAAGGAGAGGAGAGGAGAGTTAAGGAGAGGAGAGTAAGTAGAGGAGAGGAGAGTTAAGGAGAGGAGAGGAGAGTAAGTAGAGGAGAGGAGAGTTAAGGAGAGTAGAGGAGAGGAGAGTTAAGGAGGGGAGAGAAGAGTAAGTAGAGGAGAGGGAGAGTTAAGGAGAGGAGAGTAAGTAGAGGAGAGGATAGTTAAGTAGAGGAGGGAAAGGAGAGGAGAGTTAAGGAGAGGGAGGAGGAGTTAAGGAGAGGGAGAGATAAGGAGAGGAAAGTAGAGGAAAGTAGAGGGAGAGATAAGGAGAGGAGAGTTAAGGAGAGGAGAGGAGAGTAAGTAAGAGGAGAGGAGAGTTAAGTAGATGAGGAAAGGAGAGGAGAGTTAAGGAGAGGGAGAGGGAGTTAAGGAGAGGAGAGGAGAGTTAAGGAGAGGAGAGTTAAGGAGAGAAGAGTTAAGGAGAGGAGAGGAGAGTTAAGGAGAGGAGAGGAAAGGAGAGGAGAGTAAGTAGAGGAGAGGAGAGTTAAGTAGAGGAGGGAAAGGTAGAGGAGAAGAGA